>NC_091480.1:27292337-27454837 GCF_036971445.1 Narcine bancroftii | reverse complement strand
TATATATATATGTGTGTGTGTATGTGTGTATAAATATATGTTTGTGTATAAATATATGTATGTGTATAAATATGTATGTGTACAAATATGTGTATAAATATGCATGTGTATATATATATATGTGTGTGTGTGAGTATATATATATATGTGTGTGTGTATATATATATGTGTGTATGTGTGTGTGTATATATATATATATATATATATATATATCTACTGGTCTGGCAAGCCTTCGGATGAACGACGCCTATCTGGTGTAGGCTTCATGGTCAAGAGCTTCATTGCCTCCAAACTCGAAAACCTTCCGACAGGCCTCTCGGACCGAATCATGTCCATGCGACTCCCCCTTCAAAACAAGCGTCACATCACCCTCATCAGTGTCTATGCTCCAACCCTCCAGGCGGAACCAGCAGAAAAGAACAAGTTCTACACCGACCTGCGCAACCTCATCCAACGTACCCCTACAGCCGACAAGGTTGTCATCCTGGGCGACTTCAACGCTCGTGTCGGCAAAGACTCAGAAACCTGGCCAGGAATCCTGGGCAAGCATGGCGTCGGCAAGTGCAACGACAATGGGCGCCTCCTGTTGGAGCTCTGCGCAGAACAGCGGCTTGTCATTACAAACACCCTTTTTCAGCAGAGGGACAGCCTTAAGACCACCTGGATGCATCCCCGATCCAAACACTGGCACCTCCTGGACTACATCCTGGTGCGAGAAAGTGACAAACAAGATGTGCTCCACACCAGGGTCATGCCTAGCGCGGAATGCCACACTGACCACCGGCTGGTTCGCTGCAAGCTCAACCTTCACTTCAAGCCAAAGCCCAGGAACAATAAAGCCCCCAGAAAGAGGTTCAATGTTGGAAACCTGCAGTCAGACGAAGCGAGAGGAAACTTCCAGGCAAACCTCAAAGCAAAGCTCGACGTTGCAACCCGCCTCACGGACCCGTCCCCTGAAACCCTCTGGGATCAGTTGAAGACTACCATACTGCAATCCACTGAAGAGGTACTGGGCTTCTCCTCCAGGAAAAACAAGGACTGGTTTGACGAAAACAGCCAGGAAATCCAGGAGCTGCTGGCAAAGAAGCGAGCTGCCCACCAGGCTCACCTTACAAAGCCGTCCTGTCCAGAGAAGAAACAAGCCTTCCGTCGCGCATGCAGCCATCTTCAGCGCAAACTCCGGGAGATCCAAAATGAGTGGTGGACTAGCCTCGCCAAACGAACACAGCTCAGCGCGGACATTGGCGACTTCAGGGGTTTCTACGAGGCTCTAAAGGCTGTGTACGGCCCCTCACCCCAAGTCCAAAGCCCGCTGCGCAGCTCAGACGGCAAAGTCCTCCTCAGCGACAAGATCTCCATCCTCAACCGATGGTCAGAACACTTCCAATCTCTTTTCAGTACCAACCGCTCAGTCCAAGATTCCGCCCTGCTCCAGCTCCCTCAACAGCCCCTAAGGCTAGAGCTGGATGAGGTTCCCACCCTGGATGAGACATATAAGGCAATCGAACAACTGAAAAGTGGCAAAGCAGCAGGTATGGATGGAATCCCCCCAGAAGTCTGGAAGGCTGGCGGCAAAACTCTGCATGCCAAACTGCATGAGTTTTTCAAGCTTTGTTGGGACCAAGGTAAACTGCCTCAGGATCTTCGTGATGCCACCATCATCACCCTGTACAAAAACAAAGGCGAGAAATCAGACTGCTCAAACTACAGGGGAATCACGTTGCTCTCCATTGCAGGCAAAATCTTCGCTAGGATTCTACTAAATGGAATAATACCTAGTGTCGCTGAGAATATTCTCCCAGAATCACAGTGCGGCTTTCGCGCAAACAGAGGAACCACTGACATGGTCTTTGCCCTCAGACAGCTCCAAGAAAAGTGCAGAGAACAAAACAAAGGACTCTACATCACCTTTGTTGACCTCACCAAAGCCTTCGACACCGTGAGCAGGAAAGGGCTTTGGCAAATACTAGAGCGCATCGGATGTCCCCCAAAGTTCCTCAACATGATTATCCAACTGCACGAAAACCAACAAGGTCGGGTCAGATACAGCAATGAGCTCTCTGAACCCTTCTCCATTAACAATGGCGTGAAGCAAGGCTGTGTTCTCGCACCAACCCTCTTTTCAATCTTCTTCAGCATGATGCTGAACCAAGCCATGAAAGACCCCAACAATGAAGACGCTGTTTACATCCGGTACCGCACGGATGGCAGTCTCTTCAATCTGAGGCGCCTGCAAGCTCACACCAAGACACAAGAGAAACTTGTCCGTGAACTACTCTTTGCAGACGATGCCGCTTTAGTTGCCCATTCAGAGCCAGCTCTTCAGCGCTTGACGTCCTGCTTTGCGGAAACTGCCAAAATGTTTGGCCTGGAAGTCAGCCTGAAGAAAACTGAGGTCCTCCATCAGCCAGCTCCCCACCATGACTACCAGCCCCCCCAAATCTCCATCGGGCACACAAAACTCAAAACGGTCAACCAGTTTACCTATCTCGGCTGCACCATTTCATCAGATGCAAGGATCGACAATGAGATAGACAACAGACTCGCCAAGGCAAATAGCGCCTTTGGAAGACTACACAAAAGAGTCTGGAAAAACAGCCAACTGAAAAACCTCACAAAGATAAGCGTATACAGAGCCATTGTCATACCCACACTCCTGTTCGGCTCCGAATCATGGGTCCTCTACCGGCACCACCTACGGCTCCTAGAACGCTTCCACCAGCGTTGTCTCCGCTCCATCCTCAACATCCATTGGAGCGCTCACACCCCTAACGTCGAGGTACTCGAGATGGCAGAGGTCGACAGCATCGAGTCCACGCTGCTGAAGATCCAGCTGCGCTGGATGGGTCACGTCTCCAGAATGGAGGACCATCGCCTTCCCAAGATCGTATTATATGGCGAGCTCTCCACTGGCCACCGTGACAGAGGTGCACCAAAGAAAAGGTACAAGGACTGCCTAAAGAAATCTCTTGGTGCCTGGCACATTGACCACCGCCAGTGGGCTGATAACGCCTCAAACCGTGCATCTTGGCGCCTCACAGTTTGGCGGGCAGCAGCCTCCTTTGAAGAAGACCGCAGAGCCCACCTCACTGACAAAAGGCAAAGGAGGAAAAACCCAACACCCAACCCCAACCAACCAATTTTCCCTTGCAACCGCTGCAATCGTGTCTGCCTGTCCCGCATCGGACTGGTCAGCCACAAACGAGCCTGCAGCTGACGTGGACTTTTTACCCCCTCCATAAATCTTCGTCCGCGAAGCCAAGCCAAAGAAGAAGATATATATATGTGTGTATGTGTGTGTATATATATATGTGTGTGTGTGTGTATATATATATATATATATATATATGTGCATGTATATATATATATATGTGTGTGTGTGTATAAATATATGTGTATGTGTGTGTGTTAATCTGCTGCCTTAATTGTTCAAGTTTGGGCTCCAAGCACTTAACTCAAAGAGTAAATTATTTTTGCAGGCAGTTATGCATTATTAATGTGGCCCAATGTGAAAAGGAATCAACACCTTCAGAAGGAAAGTAAATAATTGATAAGAGAAGCCTGGAAATTATTTTAAATTAGCAATCTTGTCCAGCTGCCCGGACAACTGCCTTCAGCTCCACACGAGCTTTGATCGGCCCATTGAGGGAGCTGACAATGGTTTTAGCTGAAATCCCGGGTTTGCACCCAAGATAGCAGCGCCTATTAATCAGTAGCAGCCACAAGGGGCTGAGGTCTCCAGGGAAGCGGAGGACTGGAGCAGGGCACCAGAGAACAGGAAGATCACGCACTTTCTGAGAAGGAGAAGCAGAAGAGACAAACTGCGGGAATGGTAACAGCTCTGCGGCTGAGGGACCAGTGCATGCAGTGGTCTGCTGTTGACTCGAGGCAAGGAACTTGTGGAAACTGGGTTGCTGGAGATTTCTGTTTGGAGACTGGTGGAGACTGGCTCGAATTGGTTGGAGGGTTAGGGTTAAGTATCGGAACCTGGATGCGAGGAGGTGCTGAGGGCACTGAAGAGTTCCTGACCATGCCAGATGTTTGGATCTGGAGCTCGAGTTGCCAATGGTTTGGTCTGGACTCTCTGGCTGTGGGAGCGCTGGAGGCGAATCTATGGACACTCGGTGACTCTGGGGAGACTCTCTTTTCCTTCTCGCTCTCTGACTATAAATCTGACTAAGAATTGCTTAGGCAATTCCTGCCAATGGCGAATCTGCCTTGCATCAGACTAAAAGAAATTTTGTCGATGACAATAAATTGAGTCTTGAATCTTGAAATGTGGGATATAGTAATTTAATATAAATGTGCTTAGATTTTAAAGTAAAGTAGGCAGGCAATGACATTAATTGCACTATATTTGCAAATAGTTCTTTCCTAATATTTAAGTGCGCTTCAGCAGATTAAATTTCTGGGCCAATAATTGTATACTATTGAGCATGCTATTAAACATAAACTGCCTATAAACAAAGATTTCCAGCATATTTTGCTTTTTGAGACTAAACTGAAGAGTATCTTTTATCGTAATATTCGTGTGTCAAAACTATTTGGACAAGAGCTCTTAAAAAATTTCATAAGGTAGCTTTAATTCACATTACAACTCGATTATCTGAAAGAGTTGGGACTAGGCCTATTTCAGATAAACAACATTTTCGGATAACTGGTCTTTTCTTAAAAAACAGCCCAGTAGCAACAGTGTTTAAGCAACAAACAAGGGAATGCTTTTTAAGGCATGAAGTAATGTTTAATTCTCACTTTATAAAAAAAACCCAACCTGAACAAATGAAGAGAAGTCCATCACCAAAAACATGAAATTCTACTCAGAGGTTTTTCCAAAATTCCAAATTTTTTCAACGTGTGAGATCAATTCGGCTCTGAAAAAATTGTAGAATAACTGAAGATTTCTGATTGTTTTGATATCCTCATTCATCGAAAAGTTTTTGGAGGCGAAATGCCGTCATTTCCGCTTCAAAATTTTTCAGATAAATGAAGATTTCTGACTTTTCTGAAATCCTCATTAATCAGAAATTTTTCTTGGAGCCAAACAGACGTCACTTCTGGATCCCAAAAAAATTTGGAAAACTGAAGATTTCGTGTAATTGGAGCTGCACTGTATTCTCCAGAAAATGTTGATACAGTACTAATGTTGCAGTGCTTTCAATTCAAAATTTTCAGTGAAACAAGAAATTTCATAGGAATTATTGGGACTTTATTAGGTCAGCATTTGTGCCATACTCATCATTCTGAAAATAGAAGTATATTGCAAAGGATGCACCTTGATTAGGAATTTTTGAGTGACATAATGGCATTTTATTTCAGGCCACTTTTTGAGGATTCTGGACCTGGAAGGCCTCTAAGCTGTATAATGGAAGACACCGTACCATATACAGACATGACTGGTGCTGCTGGTGGTGGAAGCTGCCAGTTGATAGAATCTCCAAGCCAAGAGCAGAGATTGCAGACACAGCGAATCCGAAACTTTGGTGTTCGAATTCAAATGCACACGCCACAAAGCCGGCCTCATGGCCATCAATCTCCAGTGCTACCAGAAGGATATGGTAATGTTGGGATTCGGTAGTTTTTAAAAAAAAAAATTAGTATTTATAAAAGAATACTAAAATAAAAGATGGTGATCCAGTGATATTTCTTTGGCATATGGTACAATGCACAGATTTCAGTTTTTGAACTTAAAATTGATGTAAAGTTTATTTTGAACGGAGTCATTTTATTTTGCTTAAATTAAATTTCTCTTGGGTATGAGTCTGGTTTAAATCTCTGCTTGTGATTATTGGATAAATTGTAATTTAATAATGTCAAGTTCCAGTGAATTAAATGAAGACCGATTGATCCACCCCCTCATACTTGCGCAAATATGCTGAATATACGTACTTCACAACCATTGTGTTGTTATTTTGGGTAAATGAAATCTCATATCAGGCTTCCTGATAAGTAATTAAAACCAATTATTTCACCTTCCTTCATCAGTCTTGTTATGCAGTGTTTCAAATTTCACCCTGTAAATGCACCCAAAATATTACCCTACCTTTTCAGAAATGGGAAACTTTGTATAGCTCCAATTTTCTAGAATGTTTCGGATTAATCAGCTTCTAAAAATTGTTTTTCTGAGGGTACAATCAAAGTTTGATGAAATGCATTGAGAGAAGACCATTGACAGTTTCCTTTTGATAGTGAATTCTAGGATACATAAGGAAAGTTTCAGGACCATACAAATTCAACCGCTACTTTCCTTTTTGTTAATGCCCAGAATGCTTTGCTTGAGTTTTTCCAGTCAGGTTTCCATTTCAGCCTTCATATGTAACAATTCAAATCCATTTTTATTGGTTCTTGTTCAGCCATGTCTAGAGAATCCAACAAATGGTTTCAATGGATAACCAAATGGTACAAAAAATGAATTTATATCTTCCTCCTATTTCTCACCTATATTTTTCCCAATGTCACATTAAAAATATTTATTTTTACCTGATTATATATTTTAATGGCAAGATGCTGTAGAGTCTAGACATGTAATCTCGACCTCTCTGGTCAGACTTTTAAGAACCCGTTTTTAACACTTTGTTTTCAGGTTTAAATTTTTTAAAACTTAGTTTAAAGTATCAAGGAACTGTTATGGCTATTAATGGTAAAAAGATTAAACCTCAAATACAGAAGAAACTACATTTTCGGAGTGTTGAAGATTTAGAGCCTAAACAGTCTGCGACAGTTTCAATTTTGCTTTCTTCTGTCCCTAAACCGCAAAGATTGCCTGTGGGACCATGAGAAGGACATTGCTGGAATTACTCGTTCTCAGGAGGAAGGTGCGTGTGCCCCGATGTGGATCCTGATCCTGGCAGCCTGCCGACTTTAACGGAGGGGGCACGCAAGAAGACAACTCCATTGCTTGAAATGCCCCAGGAAGTTTTCCAATCTGAATATTTTGGTCTTTTTTGTGAGTTTTTGCAACAACAACGGGTTGCGGGGGGAGAACAGCATCGGCCCCCTGAGGAAGTCGGGGTGCCGTCGCTGGGAGTTCAGACCTGCAGTGAAACTGTTAAACTGCCTGTTGTTGAGATGCAGCAGGAGCTGCAGTTACCTGGTTCTGCCACTATGTTAGAGAAAGCAGGGCTGAGCTTTTCTGAATTACAATGTAAACAGCTAAACCTTATCATTCAGCCTATGCTGAATGAAATGTCTCAAAGGCTCAGTTTGGAACTGGATACAGTTAAAATATGTGGGGAAGCATCTTGTGAGGATTTTAAACAATTTCAGGCTGATTTTTTGAAATGTCAACAACAAGTGGCTTCTAATACAGAAAAAGTGCTGGAGGTGGAAAAATCCGTTAAAGAATTGCGAGAACTTGAGAAGGAGTTAGAGAGGAAAGTAGATTATTTGGAGAATCAAAGTAGAAGGAATAATGTGAAGATTGTTGGTTTGCCAGAAGGTATGGAAGAACAAGATCCTCTTTGTTTTTTTACAGAATGGATTCCACAAATATTGGGGCGAGAATTTTTCTCTGGAGGTTTGGTATTGGAAAGAGCTCATAGAGCCTTAAGAAGAAGACCTCTGCCTGGTTAGTCACCGAGACCCGTGATAATTCGATGTTTGAATTATTTGGACAGAGAGACAATACTTCGTTTAGCAGTGCAAAATGCGAGACAACGACAAGCTCCATTAATGATTCAGAATAGTAGAGTTTTTTTCTACCCCGATTTGAGTCAAAAGGTTATTCAGCGTCAGCGTCGATTTAATCCAGTTAAAGTTTTGTGGCGTAAAGGCCATAAATCTACGTTTCGCTATCCGGTAGTGTTGAAGGTGTTCTGTGGAGACTTTCAATCTCGGTTTTTTGAGAATGAGTGTGAGGCAATGATTTTTGCTGATTCGTTGCCAGATGTAAGAGGACAAAGACGTAGTCCACCATTGTCTCCTAAAGAAAAATCTGGTTACTCTGGAAATGGTAGAAATGGAAGAAATGGGAATGGAAAGAGTCCAACTTCTTTTGAAATGGGGTCACCGAGACTGGAATCTCTTGGATGAATAGAAGAACTTTTTATCTTTACTTTCTTTTTATGTCACTATGATATCTTGTTAGTTGTTTGGCTGGGGAGGGAGAGATTTGCTCTATGTTCTATTAGTCATCAGCCACTGGTGTGTGATCCACACCCAAGTTTTGTTTAGGGATTACTGCCTTTTGGTAGTTTTTTTTTGTTTTTTTTTTCCCTTTTATTTTCATTTTCATTTTATTTAGACTTTAATTTGTGGTTTCTTTTTCTCCTATTGGAGGGCCTATTTACGTTGATCTGAGTTTTTATATATTGATATTATTAGTTCTTAGTTATATTAGTAGGTATGTGAAAGTTGAAGTTTGCTACTTTTAATGTTCGAGGTTTAAACAATCCGATTAAGCGTAAACGTATTTTGGCGTATATTAAGAAAATGAAAATTGATATCGCTTTTTTACAAGAAACCCATCTGAATGTCAAAGAAAGTATGAAATTGAAAAGGGATTGGGTAGGACATGTATATTCTTCTTCATTTAACTCCAGGGCTAAAGGTGTAGCAATTTTGATACATAAGAATTTATCTTTTGAATTACAATCAATGGAGGAAAAGGCAGGATGTATTCTTAAATTAAACTGTAAGATTTTTAGTGAATTTTGGACTCTACTTAATATTTATGCCCCAAATGAAGATGATGAAACATTTATTTCTGATGCATTTTTATGTCTGGGTCAGGCTAATGAGAATGTTTTAGTTGGTGGTGATTTTAACTGTGTTTTGGAACCATTATTAGATAAGTCCCCGAAGAAAGTTAAGAAATCTAAAATGGCGGTTCAGGTTCGAGCGTTGATGAAAGATCTCAACTTAGTGGATATTTGGAGACGTCTTAATCCGACAGAGAAAGATTTTTCCTTTTATTCAGCTAGACATGAATCGTTTTCAAGGATTGACTTTTTTTTTTAGTATCGGCACATTTACAGGGGAAAATACAACAAGCGGAATATAAAAGTCGGGTGATTTTGGATCATTCTTTGTTATACTTATATCACTCTGAGAAAGTTCAAGTGGCTTATCGTTGGAGATTTAATACAATGTTGTTAAAAAATACAGAATTTTATGAAAGAACATATTAATTTTTTTGAAAGAAAATTCTAATTCTATCCAAAGTAAATTTGTAGTATGGGATGCTATAAAAGCTTATTTTAGAGGACAACTAATTAGTTACACTGCTAAAATGAAAAAGAATTGATTAAATTAGAGAAACGGATTAGTGAGTTAGAAAAGGAATTTCAGAGAGACGCTACAGAAGATCAGAAAATAGAATTGTCTAGGTTGAAACTGGAATATAATACTTTGCAATCTTATCAATTTGAGTGTATGATTAACAGGACTAGACAACGATATTATGAATGGGGAGAGAAAGCACATAAGGTATTGGCATGGCAATTAAAGAAAGAACAGGTTTCGAGGACTTTTAATGCTGTTAGACGGAATTCGCTTATTACATATAACCTCGTGAGATTAATGATGAATTTTACTCATTTAATAAACAGTTATATACATCTGATGGAGAACAAGAAAACGGATCAATTGATCTTTTTTTTATCACAATTGAAATTACCGACCTTAGAGGATGTAGATATACAGGAGTTGGAAGCACCATTTACTGACTCGGAAATTAAGATGGCTATGATGGAAATGCCGAATGGTAATTCGCCTGGTGATGATGGATTTTTGGCCAAATTTTATAAATGTTTTTATGATGACCTCTCTATAGTGTTTGGAGATGTACTACGTCAGGTTGGCGAACATTATGAATTACCTGAGTCTTGTTCTAGTCCTTTAATTATGGTAATTCCAAAGAAAAACAGAGATCCTTTGAAAATATCTTCATATAGACTGATTTTGTTGTTGAATGTAGATTATAAAATTATAGCCAAAATTTTAGCGAATAGATTGGCTAAGTTTTTACCTAAGATGATTCATATGGATCAAACAGGTTTTATGATGAATATACCTCGGATAATATTTTACGTGTGATTAGTTTGATTAATAGATTTCGACAATCTCCAGACTATCCGATGGTGATATCTTTAGATGCTGAAAAAGCATTTGATAGAGTTGAGTGGAATTTTTTGTTCAAAGTTTTGGAGAAATTTAAGTTTGGTCCTTTTTTTACTGGTTGGATTAAGGCTTTATATAGTAAACCGGTAGCTAGAGTACTGACGAATAGTTTGATTTCGGAACTGTTTAAACTGACCCAATCTACTCGTCAAGGTTGTCCTTTATCACCAGCTTTATTTGCGTTAATGATCGAACCTTTGGCTCAGTTGATAAGACAGAATACACAGATACAGGGTATGAAAGTTTTAGATGAGGAATATAAAATTAATTTATTTGCTGATGATGTATTGGTGTACCTGACAAATCCAGCTCAATCACTTTTGCATTTGAAGGAGTGTTTGATGCAATATGGATGTCTTTCTGGATATAAAGTTAATTGGGATAAAAGTGAAATATTACCGGTGAGTGAAGGAGATTATTCAGTTTATAAGAATATTATTAATTTGAAATGGACAGATCGAATTAAGTATTTGGGTATAATTGTGGATGTTCATTATCAATCTTTATATAAATTAAATTATGTTCCGTTAATGAAAAAAATTAAGACTGATTTGATTAAATGGAAAGATCTACCTATTAATTTATTGGATAGAATAAGTACAATTAAGATGAATATCTTTCCACGTATACAATATTTATTTCAATCTGTTCCGTATTTACTTGGCAATTTTTTTTTTGAGATTTGAATAAAATGGTTAGGGAGTTTTTATGGAGAGGTAAATTTTCAAGAGTAGCATTGAATAAATTAACTTGGAAATATGACTTAGGGGGATTACGGTTGCCACATTTTTTAAATGATTATGAAGCAGCCCAATTTAAATTTATTAGTTCATTGTTGGATTTGGAACGGCCCCCTAGTTGGGCCAATATTGAGATGGCAAATATTTATGAATTTGAAATACATCAATTTTTGTTTAGATGGAATGTAAATTTGTTACAGCAACATAATGTGTCTATATTAAAACATTTAATGAAATTATGGACAAAGAAAAAGAAATTGATAGGTTCTAGTGGTGAATTGTCAGCTTTGACTCCGTTGTATAATAATCAACTTATTCCTTTCTCAATATATAATCGGAGTTTATTACATTGGAGATTAAAATGTGTGGAAAATTTGGGAGATTGTTTTAAAGACGGTAATTTTTATCTTTTGATCAGATGAGGGACAGTTATGGTATTGATAAGAATTTTTGTTTCTTTATTATCAAATTCAATCTTTGGTAAACCATGTGTTTGGTAGAGATATGATTTTACCTGAAATGACTAAATTTGAGACTTTTCTTATGAAGGTACCAGAGAAGGGATATATTTCAGTTATGTATCAAATATTACAGGATGGTATGGATAAAAAGGGTTGGGATAAATCTAAAGGTAAATGGGAAGTGGAGATTGGTTTTATTTTTTCCGAGGATGATTGGTCAGATATTTGTTATGATGCTGTAACTAGACTGATAAATGCACGTTATGCAATGATTAATTACAACTTTTTAATCAATTATATTTAACACCTGAAAAACTAAAAAAAGATGGTTTTCATGAATCAGATTTGTGTTTTAGATGTGGTAACGCGGTTGGAACTTTTTTTCATGTGGTTTGGTCATGTATACATATACAATCTTTTTGGAAGAAAATTCAATTGTTTTTAGAATACTTGTATAAGATTAAAATACCTTTAGACCCGACGGTATTTTTATTGGGTAGTTTGCAACCTTTGAAAGGTTTCGGATTAGATAAATTTCAACTTGCTTTTGTATATTTAGCATTATCTGTAGCGAAAAAATGTATTGCTAGTACGTGGAAGGATACGAATATGATTGATATTAATAGATGGCATAATGAGATGAAATATTGTTTAATAATGGAAAAAATTACATATGTTTCGCATGATAATTATAATTTTTTTCTTAATAAGTGGTTGTTATATTCAGAATATTTACATTTTGATTTACATTGATTAGATTTTAATATGTATTCTTCATTTTTCTTTAAATTTTTTTCTTTTTTTCATGGCTCTCCTTAGGAGAGTTGGCTGAAGGAGGCGGGGTTCTTTTTTTTCTCTTTTTTTATATATAAAATATAAAATGTAATGTTCATGTTTATTGTTATATATGTTACTTATTACTTGTATCTTGAATGAATAAATAAAGTTTTTTTAAAAATACACATGTTGTAACATTTTTTGTATCTTGCATGTTTTTGAATGTGAGCAAGTCACAAGTTAAAAGAGTATGGATGTTTCTGGGTATGTTTTTTATACCCAGCAAATTTTGTTCCTTAAGATTCTGAATTGAAAGATAATGCATCTCCATATGCTCCTTTGAGAGAGGAAAATAGGCTGTAACTTCACACTTAATTTTAATCAGTCCATCAGGTATAATTTTTATATTCACAGCCTTGCTTCACTTGTAGGTAACTTGTGTTAATTACAAATGTAGAAATGATAGTTTGAAAAACATTTTCCTGTTTTGTGCATTTGGGCTATATATTTGAGCAAGGATACATTCATTCATTGGCAAGCAGGTTCCAAGTGATTGGAAAAACTAGTCCTAAATCATTTTTTATTTGTTTTCAGAGCAGCGGACAACGGTACAAGGACAAATTTATTTTCTGCACACACAGACTGGAGTCAGCACTTGGCATGATCCTCGAATACCAAGGTTAATTGGCAAACTCTAATAAAACAACAGAAGAAAAGTTCTTGCTAAATAGATAATTTCACTAGTTCTAATTTGATTTATTTGTTTTTGCAGAGACCTTACAAATTTTAATTATGATGAACTTGGTCCTTTGCCATCTGGGTGGGAAGTCAGAAGTACAGTGTCAGGAAGAATTTATTTTGTAGATCACAATAACCGAACTACACAGTTTACAGATCCCAGACTACACCATATAATAAGGTAAATTGTTCAAATCACAGTTTACCTTCCTTTGGAATAAATGAGGCTTGCAGTTTTTATGTTTTATTTGACTTCAGTTTGGTCTTTTCCGTTTTCTTCAGTGTTTCAGAAAGTCAGTTAATTTTAGTTATTAAAAAAATTATTTATTAAAGCTGCATCAACTTTTGGTCTCTAAATATAATAAAATCAAAATAATGCCCAAGTTATGGGACTTTGCATTAATTGCACAAACTACATGTTGAAAGAGTGCTGAGATTTGAAATCTACCAACTCTGATTTTAGAGGCATAAATTTGTTAGATGAGGTGACAAGGGCTGACATTAACTGCCTTTTAGGCAGGGAGTGCTTTTGCCACTTTCATAACTGCATGGTACTTCAAATGTGATGCAGCGATCACTTTTGTATAACCTAAATGAATGTACAGTACAACTCCGAAATGGATTCTCTGAAATCCTCATTTATTGGAAATTTTTTTCATAGCCAGACCTCAGTCAGTATCGGCGGCGGTCAGCATTATTTTTTAAATGAGATTTAAACATTATTTTAATGCTTGAAAAAGATTTTCCTTGTTTGTTGTATTTTAAACACTGTTACAAGAGATTTGGTGTTGCTACTGGGCTGTTTTTTAAAAAATGACCAGTTCTCAAAAAAAACTTTATCCGACCATTTCAGATAATCGGAGTTGTACTGTAGTTAAATTTTTAAAAGATATTTTAACATTGTAGTTAATAAAGAAAACATTTCATTAGCCTTGATTTTTTGTAATAGATATACCCAATTGCATTTCAGTATCTGCATATGTGAATATCTCATTGGACTGCCATTCCAAGGTGTATATCTTCATCTTGTACAGCTTTACTCACTCAATCCACCAATATGGTGCTTTGTTGCAGCAATCCAACTCAGTTGAAGGAATCAAATCAGACATTGCCAGTGCCAGCTGAGGTCCCAGTGGATGAAGGAGAGGGAGAGTGGTCTGTCCCACGATGTGAACGAGATCTGGTACAGAAGCTAAAAGTCCTGAGGCACGAGCTTGCCTTACAACAACCACAAGCAGGCCACTGCCGTATTGAAGTCTCTCGGGATGAAATCTTTGAAGTACGTTGGTCTGTAAGAGGTCAAAACACTCTACATTAGTACAATAGGTCTAAGAGCCTTTCATTGCATTATGTAAATCACCTTTTAGAAAAATTTGTAATTTTTTTGCACAAGTGAACTCACCTACAGTTTGCATAATATAGGAATCATACCGACAAGTTATGAAAATGAGGCCAAAGGATTTGAAAAAGCGTTTGATGGTTAAATTTAGAAGTGAAGAAGGCTTGGATTATGGTGGAGTTGCCAGGTGAGAATTTTTTTTAGTTAGCATGTTACTGAGAATAGAATATACAGTACAATTATCCAAAATCCTCAGTTATCCAAAATTATTTTGGACTTAGAAGTGATGTCAGAAAAATCTGAAATTTTTCAGATAAATGAGGATTTCTGATACGAACTGACCTTGCAGGTTGCAAAAATTTTAATATAAAAAATCTTCTTCAGGTTGTTTTTTTGGTAGGAATTAAACATTATTTCATGCTTACAAAACCTTCCTTTGTGGTTTGTTGTTGTTTAAACACTGTTACAAGTGATTTGCTGTTGCTACTGGGCTGTCTTTTTTAAAAAAAAGACCAGTTCTCCAAAAATATTGTTTATCTGAAATAGGCCTGGCTGGTCCCAACCATTTGGGTAATTGGAGTTGTACTGTACTTGCAGCAAGCAGTGTTTGCAGTGGTGGACTCAACTTAGTATTTGACATTTGATCTCTAATGTGACTCTGAACTTGACCTAATATTCAGTTAATGGATAATAATGCATTGCTATAGTCAACTGATGTAACTGGAATCTGTATTTCCATCAGAATTTGCTGCAACAAAACCAGATTATTCAATTATAAAAACAGTCTAAACAAGAGCACATGAGCCCGGGTCCTTATTGCAGCAAAATGATGAAGACTGAGTAAACTTAGCTAAAGCAAAGACCTGCAACATTGGTAGAAACTATTAACCATATTTTATTAAGACATGCATGTATATGTTTTAAAAGTTGAAATGACTATAAATGAAGATAAATTTCCACCCCTCCATCCCCCTTGAGGCATTAGTCTGTTGCATCCATAATTTGAGTGTTGACCCCCAATTGCATTGTAGGGTATATTATTACTTAAGGAGATAAATATTGCCTACTTTTAATTGAGGTGACACCTGTCAACTAATATTGACCATCTATATGTAGGAAAGGCTTGAACTTGTAACTTTGTAGGTTGCAAGTCAATAAAAGTAGAAACTGGAGAGCAGCCGGAATTAGGAAGGAGTTTGCAGAACATTAAGGTGGAAGATACAGTTAAATACGAAGTATAATGTGGAACATTAATAAATGGCTATGAATTTTCATATTGCATCTTTTAAAAATCTTGATGTACTTTTTTAGTTTCCTATGTACTTAATTCTTACATCCTCAAAAAATCTCAATTCAGTCATATTCATTTTCCCTTTCATGAATCTATAATTATGCTTGATAAAATTATGAATTTCTTAAGAGTCTTGTTGCCACAGTCATCATAATGAATATTTGCATTCTCTTATGTAATGCTATGCTTACCATCTGGCCTGTGCTTCTCTATTTTCTCAAATAGACTGTATATTTATTATATTCTAGTCAGCTGAGGCAATTCCAGAATAAAGTAGATTTTGGGAATTGAGATTAAAATAATATAACAGCCATTCAAATTAAATAGAAAAGCTGTTCAGAGAGCTTATTTGTTCATTTTAAAGTGCTGGCCATTGAGAACTATTGATCAAATGTGTTTGCTTGTTTTGTAGGGAGTGGTTATATTTGCTCTGTCATGAAATGTTGAATCCTTATTATGGGCTGTTTCAATATTCCACTGATAATATCTATACACTACAGATCAATCCAGATTCAGCTGTCAATCCTGTGAGTATTTAAAGGTGCAGTTAAAGTTGGAATAATTGCAACTGAATTTATTTTGTCTTTGTTCTATGTGAAAAGCAAGAATTATCTCTTTTCCTGTAGTTTTTTTCTTTTCCCCCTGCTCACCCCCCAACCTCTGATATGAAGAGCGTAAAAATTTAAACAGCATAAAAGATATGCAAATATAAATTTCAGATACATCCATCAATATGCTGCTCTAGTGGTTTTGCTGGTTGAGGAATGACTGCTTTCCTCCAACCCAATATTTGTTAGTAGAGAGTTCAACACATTTACAGAAAGGTTTGTGCAGACATAGACAAAATACAGGCAGATGGGACTGACCTAGAATGCCAATGAGTCGGCATAGATGTGTTGGGTGGAAGGGCTGTACAACTATAAGAGATGGACTATTAAGAACAATGGTAGATTGTTTTATTATCATGTGGTTTCTGGACATATTTTCTGAGATTCTTCAGTGTAATTACTAAAATATTTCATGGAATTGTATACATCAGCAACTGCTCTGTTGAGGTTATTTAATATTTATCCTTATTTTCAGTTTCTAAGCTATTTACTTTAAGACTGGTCTGATTCCAAGTAGAGAAATGAGTGATTGAATTATATATTGTAATATTTACCAATATTCTCTGCAGATTTTGGTTTCTATTCCTTGAGTTTCAAAGTATATATACAGGTATCTCCCACTTTTCAAAAGTTCGCTTTACACTATTTGGCTTTTACAAAAGACCTATATTAGTACCTTTTCTCGCTAACCGAAAGAAATCCAAAGATGATTTTCACTTTTATGAAAAAAGGCGAAAAGCTAAAATAGGGTTCAGCGGGCTGTCAGGAGAGCGCCGATCAGTGTGGGAACTGATAGCAGGCTGTCGGGAGCACGCAGGGCAGTGGTTCTGAGAACGCTCAAAAAAATTTCCCATATAAATTAATGGTAATTGCTTTGCTTTATGCCATTTCAGCTTACGAAACGTTTCATAGGAACACTCTACTTTAGGATAGTGGGGGATACCTGTATAGGGTTTTTATTTTTGTTGATTCAGCTTCATATTTTTGGCAGAGGATTTATGAAGCATTAACATTGTGTATTTGACAATGTGACTATAAATGTGAGTATTTGATTTACATTGCTCTTCAGAGTTTGATTTTAATTATTCTAAAAGTGCAACAGTCATCCTTTCTTGTACAGTGATAGGGTTTCAAAAACTTAAAACTTCTGTAATTTTTGGGGATAAAGGCAAGTAAGGATGGTGGGGATCTCCCTCCACCGTCTGAATTAAATGGATTCTAGATTAAATATATCATAAGTAGTTCAGTTAACATGCTCTCAGTATGGTCCAGGCAATTTGGCCCATTGGCTTCATTTTAGGTTGAGGTTTGAGCAAATTCATTGAGGCATTTTGAACATGAAAAGAAAATTCGCTGATGAAATTGATTAATTTCCCTCATCAAATGCTCTCCTGATGGCTATTAGATATTTTCATGCTCTGAAGCCACATTCAGAAATACATTAATACAGTAATAAATCAACAAATACACCAAAAGCACTGAATCTCATGTCTTATTACTGCATGTAATGAACTCCATGGAATCAGCTGGTTTCAGGAGCTCAAGATGGTCCTTGGTACTGGTCACTATCTGGTTTAAGTAGAGGTCCAATGGGCTGATTAATGTAGTTAAAACTACTTTATCCTAACCTCTACCTAACTCGATTCTCAAAACACAGGGGTTATATTTATTGTGCAAAATAAGCACTAAACCAACCTATCTGTATGTGTTTTGTCTGGTTGAATGCGTGTTTTGCACTGAGGACTGGAGAATGCTATTTCATTGGGTTGTACTTGAGCAATCAGATGACAATAAACTTGACTTGTCCTCCACTTCCCAAGGGATACATCTTAATTTTGATGTGTCTCTAAAATCTAATGGTGTATTCACTAGCAGATGGTAGTTTATTCTAAACAAACATTTTTTCAGGGCCTGGGCAATGCTAGCTAACAATTCAAATATAATTGCTTTTAACCCGTCCATTATAAATTACTCCATGAACAAACAGAACGCTAATTTATTGCTCTGCATTGGTAAATCTATGGCTGACAAAGATTTGGTGTCCTTTCAACAGCTACTGTTTTGATGATGGCAGTCCTGATTCTCTAAGTGTTGCATTGTGATTCAGGTCAGTTGTCTCTGAAGGCAATACAACATGATTCACTTTCCTAAGCCACTATCTAGGTAATACACGTCCTGGGTTACAAATGCCTGACTTATGAACAAGCTTTCGGGAGAGCATCAAGATGAATGGGGATGGATTTGCCAGCTGCTACTGGGATGCAGTTATCTTCTGCTGGTGGAATGGAGTATTTCCACTTACTTGCCTTCTCTCCTTGCATCTTTCCCCCACCCCCAATCCATACAATCATTCAAGTCAAGCAGACCTGGGAGCACTGAGCAGACACGCTTGCTCACTGAGTCCATGAGGTCAGCTGGCAGCTGCTCTTCCTATCTCAGCTGTTTCTGTGATGTTCTCACCTGTAGTCGTTTCTTCTGACTTTAAGAGCAGTTCTCAGGCACAGAACACTGTCGTCATTTGAGGATATTGCTCTTTATATTGTGGCGCTTCAAAACTAGATCCTTCCTGGTGATGGTCATAGAGGGAACTTACCTTGGACTACAAATAGCACTTTCTGTTTAATTATTTCAGATTAATATACTTTGGTTTTGATTTAATATTCTTTTGTGTGATATTACCTAATTCTGAAGCATAAACAACGTGCATGATTGGAGAAAATAGATTGAATGTTTTTGCTGTTTATCAACCACAGGGTGGCAGTATTGTACATTTTTCTTGAGCAAGTGACTTTCTTCTACAGGAGCACTTATCATACTTCCATTTTGTGGGTCGGATAATGGGACTGGCTGTATTCCATGGACACTACATTAATGGGGGTTTCACGTTACCATTCTATAAGCAGCTATTAGGAAAACCTATCCTGTTATCTGACTTGGAAACTGTGGACCCAGAATTGCACAAAAGCCTGGTTTGGATCCTGTGAGTTGAGCTAATGAAACTTTTAATATAGATTAATGTCCTGGACTACAAATTGAAACCTCACCAACACCATTCATGGCTCTTGAAGTACTGATAATTTAAGATGATAGAATTTCAAGTTTTTTTTAAAAGAGTATATTATGCAAAATTATCTATAATGATTTATATGCATTATTAATTGCTGTGACAGAAGGAACACATTGTTAATTACCTATACACTGGAATTGAGTGATAAATAGTTGAACATGGAAAATTATTGTTTTAAAACAATACTGTCAAAACAATAAATTTATTGATTTAAAATAAATTTATTGTATAAAGCAGTGATTTGCATCTCAGATAATGAAAAGAGCAATATCAGGTTAATTGATTGAATAATGTATTTTCCATTACAGTGAAAATGATATCACACCTGTGCTTGATCATACATTTTGTGTTGAACATAACTGTTTTGGTCGGATTATTCAACAAGAGTTGAAACCAAATGGCAGGAATGTTCCTGTAACTGAAGAGAATAAACGAGAAT
This sequence comes from Narcine bancroftii, assembly GCF_036971445.1. Taxonomy (NCBI): domain Eukaryota; kingdom Metazoa; phylum Chordata; class Chondrichthyes; order Torpediniformes; family Narcinidae; genus Narcine; species Narcine bancroftii. Next base: position 27,435,261 of record NC_091480.1, on the reverse strand, counting down.
ATGTGAGGTAAAGATTTTTTTTCTATGTTACTGTCTGAGATTGAAAGTTTTGTGTGACTACTCTTTTAATGTATTTGATGCAATTTTCCAGTTCAGGCCAGGTATCATGTCCTTTTTATTCTAGTTTTTTAATTAAATAATGTATTTTAATATTGAAAATCATACAATAATTGCATATAGTTTGCGCATCAGCTTTCTCCACTATGCATTAGCAAGGAATCTTTGTACCTTAAGCTAGTGATTTCTTATCAAATAATAATTTTGTTCTTGGATGGTAGCCAAAGCTACACCATGACAGCAGCAATTTAGTTTTATCTTAATGATGGCAAATAATTTTAATAATTGCATTTTGTAAAACAATTGTAATTTTTTTGAAATAATTGCAAATAAAACCTTGCAAAATGAATTAAAAAGTCTTCAATTAAATGAATTGTGCAAATTGGCATTTTCTGAAACTGCTTGATAAAGCACATTTTCCCCATTGAAGTAATTTTTCAGGACTATTGGGAGTCTGACAATTTGTCACTCAAGTTACACAATATCCTATATACAGTTAGGCATGTCGAGACCTCATATGCAATATTTTACCTATATTTTCTCTAAAAATTGCTCGTATAATGATGCACAAAATTATTTCTGACTTTGCTTGCTTTTTGCTTTAATGTTTTTGTTTCATTTAACATTTGCCTAGTTATCTGATTAGTGTATGGAGCTCTTAACATTTAGGATTTGCCATATATTTGTGTATTTTTGCCATTTCACCAAGTAATGTTTAAATTTATAAAGAATTTTGATACATTGAAACTTTGAATTTTATTTTCAAATATATTACATTGTCTTTATTCCATTAATCCATCTTATCTGTGTTTTTAGGCTTTATGTGAACTGGAGATTTATGAGAGGAATTGAAGCCCAGTTTCTTGCTCTGCAGAAGGGATTTAATGAGCTTATTCCACAGCATCTCCTCAAACCTTTTGATCAGAAAGAAATTGAGGTAAAAAAAAACTTTTCATTTTTATTGATGACCAAATTGTGTGATTATTCCCAACTTTTTCCTTTTTGACAAGCCTGCTGCCTGAAATATCCAAAGAGTGTAAAAATCAAGAAATTGCTGTGCTTAGTTTTTCCATATCTATTTTAAAAGGTGTATGCTTTACTTACCATGGAAGACTAAACTTGTGTAAGATTAAGATACAAATTAGGAAGACTTGAAGCCTGATGCTACTTAACATACTGGCATGCAAAATCCTAAGGTAGCTTAACACAGGAGATGTTTGGACATATTCACTAGCAGGAGAGCCTTGAACAAGTGGACTTAATTATGAGATCAGAGGCCAATCATTGAAGTGAGATGTATTTCTTCTGCTCTGGAATTTGCCCCAGTGAGTGTTGGAAGCTGGATCATAGGAAGTTTTTTTAAGTGGAAGTGGATAAACATTTCATTGATATAGGAATAGAGGGATGTGGAGAAAAGATACCAAAGAGGAGTTGAGGGCAGCGATGATTGTTAAATCACTTGGCACGCTTGAAGTGCTTGATGCCCTGCATCTGCTTCGGTTTCATTGTGTTCTGAATATTTGGTACATTTTCTGTTTCAGATGTCCAGCTACTTCAGCTTTTTAAATTTTCTTTCATTTGAAATGACCATCTAAAATTACACTTCTGATACATTTGAAGCAGTTCTGCCAACTGAAAGTTGTTAACAATATGTGCATTCTGCTTTTCATGTAGTATTATTGTTAATTGTCCTTGTATCATGTCTTCATAGAATCTCTGAATCTGATTTTTTTTGTTCCTACAGCTGATAATTGGTGGGTTGGGGAAGATTGACATAAAGGACTGGAAAGCTAACACGCGTCTAAAGCATTGTACATCTGACAGCAATATTGTAAAGTGGTTCTGGCAAACAGTGGAGATGTTTGATGAAGAACGAAGAGCTCGATTACTTCAGTTTGTAACTGGTTCTTCCAGGGTACCTCTGCAGGGTTTCAAGGCACTACAAGGTGGCTATCAGATAAATCCTACTTTGCTCAAGTATGCTGATTTTGTATCGCAAACAGATGTAATGTATTTCCATTTTAAAATCAGAATTAGGATGGCATTTTGCACAATTCACATTCAATATTCTGGGACATCTATTTGTATGTGCTCCAATCAACACACAATCTGACTAAATAAAGAGTCAGAAAAACAAATAATTGCTCTGAATTGAAATAAAATCTGTTATTTAGAGATCAGCAAAATACAAAAGTGCCCGAGAAACACAGCAGGTCACACGACATCTTTAGGAAGTAAAGGTAACCAATCAATCAACATAACGGAGTGAACTCTTCGTCATGGTCATCTTTACTTCCTATAGATACTGTGTGACCTGCTGAGATTCTCCAGTACCTTTCTGAATTGCATTTCAATCACAGCATCTGTTGAACTCCATTTTGAGATCAGCACCATCTTAACAGTTTTCACCACTGATCTGTCTTAGGATTTTTTTTCCCACAGTAGCTATAAAAGTGGTGATATATTTAGTGGAGAGGAATTATAAAGACCTGCAAAATCAGGAAAAGCATAGCCAACTAATACACTTACAATCTGACTACAGCATTGTTATGGAAGAGTGGGAAAATGAAGGAATGCAGCAGTAACTGGGGACAGTATAGTTAGGGGTTGTTGCCAGAGCCACAAGTATGAGACTCAAAGGCTCTATGGCTTGACTGATGTTAAGGTGAATGACGTTTTCATATAGTTTCAAATGGAGCAATAAGAAAAGATTTGGTCATCATAGTCCATGTGGAGGCTTCGGCTTTATCACCTTTGTCCTGTTTGTGTTGTAGGCATATTGGCATGCAATTAAAAACAAAAAATCAATTGAATGTGTGGCTCAAAGATGAATGTGAGAGAAATTCCAAGAATTTTAAATTGGCCATACAGCATGGTATCAGCCCTATCTGACCCATGAACCCGTGCCTCCGAGATGTTACAGTTTATGAGGCATTAGTCCTGTACCAAGAAAAGAGCAGTTCTTTCGGCAAAGGCTTGACTTGAAACCCATGGATAGCAAACAAAATCACTTGGGGCATAAGTAATGCTTTGTAGCTTCTGGGAAAAGTAGAGTGGTAACACAAAACTTGGCAGTTTGTTCTCTTGCTATTAAGCTATAAATAGATCCAGCAGTATTTGCGTTTGTATTATCATATTTTCTGATCATTATGCTTATTTTTAAAACTTTTTATATAGCAATTTAATGTCATTGTCAAAAACTATTTCCACATTGGATGTTGACTTCAGATTGTTTGATCCTTTCATACGATCTCTATTCTCTATGCACATTTCCATTGATAGTGTTAAAAATTAGCATTGTTTTATTGCCTGCTGTATGGTTTAACTAGATTTTGTATTGCAAGGTTCTACAGGTGCTGCAGGCCCAAGACTTTTTACCATCCATTTGATTGATGCTAACACAGAGAACCTTCCCAAAGCACATACATGGTGAGTTTTATTTTTGGAAAAGGAGAAACATTCACATCATAGTCATGTTGGTCATGCTCAAGTTGATAGCTTACAAATTATAGCCTTTAGATTTGGACATACACATAGCAAAGTAACAGGGCTTTTCACCACCCAATTACACCAAATTGGTCCACACTCTCCAGTATGTTTTAAAGGGTGGGAGGAAACTGGAGCATCTGGAAGAAGCCCACACAGATGTTGGGAGAATATACAAATTCCTTACAGACACTTTAGTCGCAGTAAATTACTTCCATAAAGTGTCTTCTCTGACTTTCCAACCGACTCAATATTTTATGAACAGAATGCATTATGAATCTATATTTGTAACCTCTTCGAAGATCCTTTTTCATCCTACATCTTTTGTAGGATGGTCACAGGTGTACATCATTGATTGATAAGTTATTTGACCTCCAAGTAATTGGTTCAGCTGGCTGCCCATGTGCTTTAGCCTTTAGTTAATCCTGCTTTCCCAATTTATTTCATAACATAATAGCCATCAGGAGATCAAGAGACAGATAATGAAAAGATCTACAAACAATAAGCTTGGCTTAGTAGGTGATTTTAATTCTCCCAGTATTGTCTGGGACTTCCTTTGTTCCAGAATTTGTTAGATTCAACCAAGAGAGAGTTTGCAAAAGACACAAAAATTGCTGGAATTGTGATGGTGAGGAAGGTTTTCAAATTCTATAGTGGATGTAAATCACTTGTAAATTTACGCAGAGAATTGGCAGATGGAGTTTAATCCAGACAAGTATGTGGTGTGGTGCTTTGGGAGATCAAAAGGAAAGAAAAAGTATACATTATATGGCAGGAGCCTTGGGAGCATTAATGGGATCTGGGGAGTGCCCATTACTTCTTGAAAGTAACAACAAAATTAGATAGTGATAAAAGTGTACAGTGTGCTTGACTTGATTAGTTGCAATATTGAGTACAAAGAAGGAGAAGTCCTGTTGCAGCTGTATAAAACTTTGGTTATGATACATTTGGAATATTGTGTGCAGTTCTGGTCATCACATTACAGAAAGGATGTGCAGGCTTTGGAGGGTGTGCAGAAGTGATTCACCAGAAGGTTGCCTTGATTAGAGAATATAGAACACTACAGCATAGTACAAGCCTTTCACCCTCAATGATGTGACATCCCTTGTATTCCTTTTTTTTTAAAAAAAAAGTACGAAATCCTCCCTACACTGTAACTCTCTATTTTCCTTCCATCTATTTGCTTGTCTCGGAGTCTCTTAAATGTCCCTAATGTTTCAGCCTCCACCAGCATCCCTGGCATTCCAGGCACTCATAACTCTCTGCATTAAAAAAAACTAAAACAAAAAAAAACTTACCCCTGATGTCTCCCCTAAACTTCTCTCCCTTCACTTTGTGCTCATGTCCTCTGGAGTTTGCTATTCCTGCCCTGGGAAACAGGCAGTCCACTCTATTTATGCCTCTCATAATCATGGAGGCCTCTATTAAGTTTTCTCTCATTCTCTGTGCTCCAGAGAAAAGTCCCAGCTCTGCTAACCTTGCCTCATAAGACTTATTTTTCAATCCAGGTAACATCCTGGTACATCTCCTCTGCACCCTCTCCATAGCTTCCTCATCCTTCCATTTATGAGGTGACCATAAATGAACACAATATTCTCAGTGTGGTCCACCAGAGATTTATAAGAGTTTCAATGCGACCTCTCCAGCATCCCATAGGCCTTCTTAACTATCCTATCAACCTGTGTGGTGACCTTGAGGGATGTATGGATTTGGGCCCCAAGGTCTTCTGTTCATCCACACTCTTAAGTAATGAACCATTAACCCTATACTCAGCCTTCTGGTTTGTCCTTCCAAAATGCATCACCTCGTACTTACCCAGATTGAACTCCATCTGCCACTTTTCTAACCAATTCTGCATCCTGTCTATATCCTTTTGACACCTTCAACACCCCCCCCACCCCCAACAAACTTCTTCTGTCTCCAAGTACACGTTGCCTCCTTTATCCTTTAGCGGCCCTATCCTTCTGTTTACATACGCATGGAACACTTTGGGGCTCTCCTTAATCCTACATGCCAAAGCCTTCTCATGACCCCTTCAAGCTCTTCTAAGTCCCTTCTTAAGCTGCTTCTGGCTACCATAGATTTTTCATGAGCCCTTCCTGTTTCCTACTTCCTATATTTAATACACAGCTATGCTCTGCTTAATGTCAATGATGTATTCTGTAAAATTGGGCGTATTACTGTATATATTTAGCAAAGCTATACGGAATACTGAACGTATGCTAAATTAAACAAATTCTTTTCACTTTTTAAACTTTTATGAAAACACACCACACACAATTTAACAAAGAGGATCAAGATCATCCACCACACTGTTCTGAACTTCCTCATAGTGTGCCACTGGAGAGTTTCTAACACCATTGATGAACTGTCACTTTGTAATGCCTGAAGGACCTGGCTGAGGCTCTTATTGGGGAGGAATTGGCTTCTTCAGGAATATGTCCAGTGTTGTTTGCCTAGTTTGCATTTTCTTTTCTTCATAAATTCTTTGTGCAGCAAACACTGCAGGAGCATTCCTCTCGATCAGTGAAATGTGTTCAGTGTTTGGGTCCCTCTCTTCAGCAACCTGTTAAGGTCTGCAAAAATTTGGCTAACCCCTTAACAGTGAACGTCTTCTGCACGTGTTCTTCTGAATTTGCCTCTTCTTCAGCTATTCTCTCTTAAGCAACTCTTCATTTGTTAGTTCCTCAGGAACCACCTCTAGGAGTTCTTCACTGTCATCATTATCTATGTCTAGGTTCAGGTGGTTGTTTACCATGTCAAAAACATCTTTCTCAAACCCCTTAAAGTCACGCACATACCACTTCAGTATTTTGTTCCATGTGCCATTCATGCACTCTTTCGTCACATCATCCCAGGCCCAAGCAAGGTTCTTTATGCAGTGGAAAACCATCCAAAGCTGACACTAAACTCTATCATATTCTGGTCCTTCTTTTTCTTTAAGCATCTCGAACAAGCTTCATGCCTTAATTGTAAACGTCCTGAGAGGGACTCACCTTTGTGTTTGGTCCTCAATTCACGTCATCAGCAATTTCTCCATATCTGACATAGGTCCCTCTTGCATTTTCATTAGGCCTTGTGGCCTTTCAGTGGAGCCGATCCCTTAACATCTTGGAGAATTTTTTCAGGATCATTGTAATTGTCGAGTGCGACTTGACTAAATCGCGAGCAATAGCATTCACTTTTTTCCCACCTTTGTGTTGTTCAATAACCTTTTGTTTCACTTCCAAATCAGTACTACTCCTTTGCCTCTTGCTGTTTTCACCAGCACTCGTTTTGCTGTGTTTGGGAGTCTGTTAGATAGAAAATGCAGTACAGTACTGACCTACATAATCCAATAAAAGACACGAGAAGTACGTGTTGTGCGCAGGAAGTTCTTGTCCAATTACGTCCACTACATCACTACATCCCACTCTCCAGTTGAGATTTCTCAACTATTATAAACCTATGGGTCCACGGACAACGGGCGTATGTGCAGTCAGACGTTGCCTGAACGGACGTTAAGCGGCGCATACCTGTATATGCTTCCTTCTCCCTCTTGACTAGCTGTCTCACCTGTTTCATCAAGCATGGTTCTCTTTTCTTACCTTCCTTTCCTAGTCCCAGTGGATATGCAGGGAATGGAAGAATATAATCACATGAAGGCAAGTGGATTATTCTGAACCCAGCACAAGTGGTCCCTAAACTTCCTCCGCATTAGTTCTGTGCTTTCTCCCTTGATCGTCCATTTCCAATTTACTCTCCCGAGTTCCTGCTTCATCCCATTGTAATTATCCCTGCCTCAATTAAGTACTTACCCATTTTTATGCTTTTATCCTTTTCGGCAGCTATGCTAAACCTAAGGGAGTTGCAGCCTCTCTCACCAAAATGCTCCCCTAACAAGAGGTCTGCCACCTGACCAGGTTCATTACCCAGAATTAGATCCAGTATGGTTGCTACATCGCAGACCAGCAGCAATAGAAATTCACCAAGGCAATGTTATATTTTTATTTTAAAACACCATTTTTAAAAATTAATAAAATAACACATTAATTAAACTCGACCCCAACTATGCACAAATGTACTTGTGTGTGTCTGGAATACCCAAATCATTTCAGCGTAGGCACAATTCTGGAAAGTCATTCCAAAGTTCAGACTTAGAAATCCATTGTTGAAGTGCGGTCTTTTAAACTGATCCACAGAAGTAATCACTAAGGAGGTGGGAGAGACTGAGTGACTGGACTGCCAAAAACTCACAAATCCTTGCAGAGAAATGTCCTTTTGGATGAACAGTTGTCACAACTCCCCTTTTCCTTGTGTAGGGGAAACGAAACGTGTGACTTCCACGATGCTTCCAAAATCCAGGCACGGGTCAATTGTAATGACCATAGGTCACAATCCGATGGAGCAACTCTCCTGCTTCCAAAACCCAGGTGCAGGTCAATCAAAGTGACCTTTCCTTTGATCACAGTGTGGTTTTAATAATTCCCCTGACAGGGAGAATCAGCCGAATTGTCCACTTCACACAGAATTACTCCATCTCATTGTTCCATGAGATGGCTGGTGGTCAATAATGAATGGTTTCTTCAGTGTCTCACTCGTACGACTCTTTCACCACTTGTGTTCCTGGTTAAAGCAACGAATGTTCTTTCTCTTCCTCCAGAGTATCAACTGTGGGAACATCCGATACAAATTGTTTCCACCAATCTCTCTACAACTGTGAATGGTTGCAGCCTGTACTAGCCCTTAAAGTGACATTCACACTAAATGAAACGAGAGCTTGTAATAATGGTTTCTCCTCTTGTCACTGGTCCATGTACTGTGTCAGGAATCCTTCTTGGGCACACCTGAAAAAAAAGTACCAGGGTGTAGGTTAATGGGATGTAAATTGGGCAGCACGGACTCGTAGGCCGAAATGGCCTGTTACTGTGCTTTATGTCTAAATTGCTTTTAAAAATTTTAAAAATCTATGCCTCTTGTAGTAAGGAGGTGCCAATCAATATTAGAGGAGTTGAAATCACCCAAAACAACATCCTTGTATTTCCTGCACTATTCCAAAATGTGGCTGCTTATCTGTTCCTCAGTGTCCTGAGGCCTATTTAGGAGCCTATGGACTACTCTCAGCACAGTGATTGCTTCCTTTCTATTTCTGTCTTCCACCCACACCCACTCAGTTGACACACATACAGCCTCCTCCCTTTCTATAGATGTGATCCTATCCCTGACCAGTAATGCTGCTCTCCCCCATCTCCCCCTCTTTACCACCCTTCTTATTAAAACACCTATACCCTGGTACCTGCATCAGCCAATCCTGCCCTTCTTCCAGCCAAGTTTCTGTAACGACCACACCATCATAGTTCCACATACTGACTAAGCTCTGTTCATCCCCTTTATTCCTAATACTCCTAGTTTTGAAATAGGCACATTTCAAACCCTCTGTATCACTGCCTCTGCCTCCAGAATGATCCAGAGTTCATCTAGCTCAAGTTCCCTAATGATCTCCCAGGAGCTGCAGCTGGATGCACTTCTTTCAGGTGTAGTCATCAGGGACAATTGCGCTGTCCCAGATTTCTCATATCCTGAAATTCCATTGCCCTAGCAGCTGTCTCCATTAGCTATTCCTAATTTAAATACAAATATTTTGCCTAGCCTTAACTCACTGGAATCAAGCTGGATTTTGGCTTCTGCTCGCCAAGGCCTCTAAGCCCAACTCCTACACTGGGCTACTCTCCACTGGTTTGAGCTACTCCTTTTTTTTGTCACTGTCCCTTATCTTTATTACTGCACACACCAATCACCATTCTGTTTAACCCTAACTTCCCTCCGCTCCTTTTTAAACTGCACACACCTCCATCTGGTTCCCAACACTCACAACTCGACCAAGTCCCTCACTCCTCCCCTTTCATTGGCGGTCCTGAAATGAGAGAGTATTCACTATAAGGAGAAGTTGCACAAACTTGGTTTGTTCTTTTTCTAGAATGCTGGAGGCTGAGGGGAGACCTAATAGAAGTTCATAAAAATTTAATTAAAGGCATAGATAAAGTAGTTGGTCTTCTCCCAGGGTGAAAATGGCAAATACTAGAGGGCGCAACTTCAAAGCGAGTGGGGGAAAGTTTAAAGGGGATGTGTGGCATATGGTCTTTTAACACAGGGTGTCTAAAACATGCTACTAAGGGGACAGTGTGGAAGCAGATTTGAAAATGACATTTAAGAGAGGCATTAAGAGACAAACGTGAATATGCAGGGACTGGAAGAATATGATCACATGAAGGCAAGTGGGTTATTTTTAATATGGCAGCACGGTCGAAACAGACATTGGTGGGCTGAAAGGCTATTCCTGTGCTTTTCTATTTCAGTGAAAGTATTATTTAATAATTCAGAGGATTTTTTCGGGTCGGATTATTTTAACTGTGCTTAGAACAAATTACCAGAACCTCTGCACTACCCCACTTCTATAGAACTTTATTTATTCTCTCTTTTCTCAGTTTTAATCGCATAGACATCCCTCCTTATGAGTCTTATGAAAAGCTTTATGAGAAATTGTTGACAGCAGTTGAAGAAACGTGTGGCTTTGCAGTGGAGTGAAGCTCGTGAGCTCCTCTGAAACTGATAAGAATACTACAGAAAGGAAATTCTGCGACCATCATGATGAACGGCGCCCAATGTAGCTGAGAGAACTAACAACTCACTCACAAGGTTGCTATTATTTGCAAATTATATAATGACGCTGATTGCTCAAAAACCGAAAAGGGGTGGGATTTCAAATGGAAGAAACTAGGACGTTCATGCGTGAGGAAGATACGGAATTTGTATGACAGAAAAATGGACCTGTTTCAGTTGTATCATACCTTTTTAATTTGCGTGCTTGAAACTTTATTTCAAAAACTTTGCACAGTGAACAATGACAGATCCTTGCACATTTCACTTCCTTCAACCATTTACCCAGCCGTTATCCTAAAAAATGTGGTCCAATGGAAATTTCATTCTTCCTAAACCTGAAACTAGAAATAGTTCTTTTTCTAGCTTGAGTATTCCTTTTTTTATCAACTCCTTCAGCTCAGACAGTAACTATACGGTGCATTTTAATCAAATCAGATTATTTTTATCTATATTTTGTTAAAAGAATTGTATTCCTCCACAGTATGATAGGTAACTTTTTAGCAATGTTTACAGATGTATTTACAGAAGAAACTAAATATCTTGTCCTAATATGGTGAACCCTTTAATACATCAGTCATATTTTGGCTCCAAAATTAAAATTGTAATCATGTTGAAATGTATGTTTTATGAATAACTTGGAGGTAAGGCATCCTCTGTTAATTTCTTGAATTCTATTTCATAATGCACATGAAATAAAGGATTGGTTTGTACAAAATTAATTTAAAAATAAGAGCTGATTGCATTTGAACCTGCAAGTGTCTTTCAGTACTCAAATGACTGATCCAGCAATGTTCAGAGAAATCCAGCATTGAAAGAGTTAATGGAGGAAAATTGCCATTGTATTTTCAAGTTTTTTTTTGCTGTAAATCTGGTTTGTTTTTAAATCTTCTTTTAATTCTTTTGTTCTCTTGCTATATTGTCCTTGGCTGAGAACCTATAATAACATTCATGAAACATCCTATCGTAAGAAAACTGAAGAAGTGTGCCAAGTGTGAAATTGACTGACGTGAATGTGTACTATACTATACCAATAGAGTAAGCAGATTAATGGATATTTAAGTTTTGAAATTTTATTCTGCCAACCCTTGTATCCATGTTTTAACATTTTGCTTGAACATTTTGTCTTTTGTTGTTTCTGAATGTTGAACTGAAATTAATTTTAATTAATTTAAATACTTTTGGAAACATGAATAAGTAATAAGGATATTGCTCAAACTATGTTAGACTATGTAGGCTTTAAAGAAGACCCTGAAGTTTTAAACAGAAGTCAGGTATGTGTAGAAAGTATTCATTCCTTTTGTCAATTCCAGTAGTTCTTCTGCCCTTTTTAAAGAGACAGTATCCCTGTTTTTAATTTAATCTTCTTAAATCTGTGTCCAGTAGATTTCAGGCTAGTGGTGTGAGGCCTTAAACCAAAACAGTTTGATAAAAATAATGGTGTAAACAGTGGTAGAAGTAAACTTGTTTTTGTAGGTTCACAAACTATAAGAATTGTGATCAATGTCGTGTCTGTTTCAAGCCCAGTCCTGTCCATTTGTGGACTTGAGCACAATCAAGTCTCCATATTTTTCTATGTGTCTTTTCATTTCTACTGAAAAGGTTAGTCCCTTGTTCTAAAGATTCATTTTGTAGAAGCTGAGTTTTGTTTTTATAATTCAGTAGAGAACAAAATTTCTGCCTTCCCCAGAAGTCACAGCTTTTAATTCGGTAAGACTGTGATGTTGAATAAATGTTGCATAAATTCAGAAAGAGATTTAAAAAAAAAACCATATTGCATTAAGTGATTTTACACCGTGAAGAACCAATTTGAATCCCTAAATAAAAGAGCACATTCCATATTATTGAAACAACTGAAATCTGAGTCTTGGGTACTAAAGTTAGGCAAGTTGTATGGATAAAGTTTTCAGTACCACTGACAAAGAAATTACATTTTGATAGTAATATTTCAGCACCATTTGCATTTAAAAGTGATAATTAATCTCGAGTGTTTGTCAACAATATTATTTCTCATTATTACATTTCAGAAGTTTCCTACTTTTATTGTATTTTAAACAACTTTTATATCTATAAATTTCTTTAATTTATATGTCCATGATATAATTGAAAGTGCTTTCCATACAAACATTTTTGATAGCTGCCATATCAACATAAACTGACACCAAATTAATGCTTTGTAAAATGTATTTTTCCAAGAGAAAAAGCCAAACAATTTGACTCAGGTTTTCTGCCAAATTAATTAATTAATTTTCTTTATAGATCCTATTAACTTGGTAAACACATCATTGGTTAACTTAGAGTATATCACTGAGTACTCAAATTAAGTTTCAAAATTGGGTATTTTGAATTGTACATTGTCAATAAGTTTCCCTTTTGTGTGAAGTTAATAAAAAGATTGACTATTAAGAAATCAACTAGTCCCAAATCCCAAACATCTTGGTTTTCAACTTTAAACCCAATATTTGGTTTCTTGATTATTTTTAAAAAAATATTTCAATGGTGTGAAATTGCTTTTTTCTGTAGGGTTGCAAAGAATACTCTCTTGCTTTTGTATGAGATTGGTAAAACTGAATACCACTTTATGCAACTACAGTTCAGGAACTGGGATTTCTTTGCTTTTGTTGTGTATCACTTTTGTTGTGTAGTAATGTAAATTCTTGCATTTATTTAAAGAATTAGAATATTACATCTCAAAACATACTGATGTCGGCAGCATATTTGAAAATTCAAGTCCATGTGTTTTTCTGGATATTTTGCAATGAGCTAGAAGTCTTCCTTACAAAAATATAAAAACCATTTTATTCATCCGTATTTTGCATCACAAAAACAACAAAATAACTTTTTTTTTCTGATTCCCCCAAAACAAGCTGGGACTACATTAAAGACCGCTGCAAGAATTACTTTTATTCAAGATGGATCCAGCATTGTGACACTTGATTCAATTGATCATTGCTATTCAGGCAACCCATCTACAGAAGCCACAGTTAATGCTGCAAGTCTTGAACATTTAACTTTATAACTCTTTAAAGTTAAACACTAATTATCCAGTATTCCTAACCACAAGCTATAACTGCAGTACCTCAAATGAACAACATTCTATTTATGTACTTTTGTTGGCAGGGAAGGAAAAATTATTTTGAAATTCTTCAAACTAAATGCAATTAGCTACAAATAAACACTTGGGGTATTTGGGGGTGGGGGGGGAAATATTTTTTAAATCATCGACTTCTAGTTAATTCCGTGACAAATATAACTAACAAGATCATGAAGGGAAGCCCTTTTTAATATATTTATTTTATATAGAATATACAATGTGCTTTGACTTGAAAAATTTTGTTCTTTAATAATAAGTAAAATAGACTGTAGTGATTTGGGAAAGCTGTGGAATGAATGTTTTATTCATCACTCTCATTGTGCATCTGTAGTTTTTTTGGGAATGGAAGGAAAATTGGAGAACCTGTTTCCATGCAGGCACGTTTTTGAGGTTTTTGTTTCTGGATTTTATGATATTCACCGCCCCCCCATTAAAAAAACTAACTTCCCAAAATATTTGAAATTGGAAATCTTTTGCTGCAATTCCACAAAATATTCAGCCCAAGGTTATACTTCTGTAGTACCTTTCACAACCTTGGGTGTCCCAAAAGTGCTCTGCAGTCAATTCTGTATCTTTGAAGTGTGGCAACACTAATTCAGGAAATAAAGCTTTGTCCCATGTGCATAACAATGTACAGATAATGTTTTTAATAAAAAAAAATTAAAAATAATCTTGCTGGAAGTATGCAACAGATCAGGCAGGCATCTATGGAGAAGTTTTGAGATTTTCAGAATGTATTAGAACAAACGGATAGTTTTTTAGAAACAGTAGTTTTTTTGTACTGTATATGAAACATTGTGAGACCTGATTCTATTCTTTTATAGGAAAGAATAGTCTGGAATATTTCTATTTTTTAATTTATTTTTGCCAATCGAACAGCTCAAAGAATGGACTAAACCCTAATAAACCGAATTTATTCATGTTGGTGATGCAGTTCCGATATTGTCTATTAATTAAAATGAAAAATGCTGTTAAACATTATTCTTGAGAATTTTCAGATTTTTTTTTAAATCAAAACCCAAAATTTACACAAAAAAAAGGATTGATGAATTTAATTGGTAGCAAATAGAACGAAGTGATAAAATCAGTCTTGGTTACTGCTGCTATTTCATCTGTTGAAATAGAAATACCTTGTTGGTTGAACTCAGATTTTAACTTGTTTTAGATGAAGATCTTCATCTGTGTTGCGACTGTCGACACCACTGTTACCACTACTAGTGCTGAAGAATCAAATTTAAAACATAATTTATTAGATACTTTAAAAAAAATACTTTAAAAAGATTGTTTGGAAAATTATTTGTGAGCATATTTTCACCTCAAACATTCTTGAACTAAATTTAAAGCTGGAGTTACAATATTTTAAATAGTGGAATCATTCTATTGGTTTGGGTGAGAGAATGGGTGTATCAAATAAGTTTAATTTTCTTCTCTTATATCTATAAGGTATTTATTGGAATTTTGGAAAGTCAAAGAAATCATATGGTAAGATGTAAATTCTGGCGAGAGATAAATGGCTTTAACTCTTTCTCCCTTATCTATTCTGTCAATACACAGGATGTTTCATTAATGGAGACAGATATGGTTGAGATAATGATCTTGGTTGTGAACTAAATCAGACTACATTGGTTGAAGTTTAGATATGTATCATCTGTGATGGCTGCGGGCTTCATGCACATACTAGTGCTATTAGTATTTACATACTTTTGTCCCATTGGTAATTTAATGTCTCTTTATTTGATGAAATAGAGTACTGGAACTAAAATGAATAACTCGTGTGCATTGGTCAATAAAATTATTGAGGTGCTACAGATATAATTAGGACGAATTCCTCTCTATTTCATTCCTCTGGTTTTTGTGAAGAAATAATTTGTTTGCAGAAAGATCTAATAGTGCACCAAAATGGCTCTTAACAGTGCTGCCATTGATTGCAACTCAGTGATGTTGTTAAATTTTTGTGTTGCCTTGATTATGAAGATGTACCAATAATGCGGAAGAATGGAGTGGGTCCTGAATGTGTAAATGGTTGCAGCACTTGATTGAAATAACTGGCTAGCTTATTTACGTCTCAGAATGATAGTGGCCCAACTAGATTTAGATCATTATTTCTGTGAAATTATGGTCTATTTGGAACAGAAAGAGAAAATGAGAAGAGAAGGCAAAATTCAGTTCTGAAGTAAAAGATTGCTAGATTGAGGAAATTAGACATTCATGTATACTAGTGGGTTCTTTCTATTAGTTTTTCAATTCGATTAATTTCCTTGTGTGATTTATGTGCTGTAAGACCCAAGATATCTGTTTGGCTCAGCGAATGCCAAGTATATGCTGGTTGTAGCTGGAACTGAGAGGTAGAGTGGTATTGTAAGTAAGCAATGGTGAAAGTCTATTGATGCCAACACTTTTTTGAAGCTGTTTTTAATCCTTTGGTTGTCCCATGTAATACAGTAGCTTTGCAAAAAAAAAACTAATAATCTCGAGCCTTTGGAACTCCAGATGAAAGGAAACTATTGTGTCATTGTACAATAACCCTGGAGTTTTTAATTTGGCTCCTAAATTTATGATAGAAATATTACTGCAAAAACCATAATAAATATTGGATGCAATTTTAGCCCACCTTATTTCACTTTTCCCTTGTATTAATGGCTTTCTTATATAGCTGTGTATTTTTTCTGTTGTAACATGAGGGCATCTGAAAAACACCGACACAAGTTATCTGCAAAGCCAACTTTTGTGGGCTTTTTCTTTTGTTGCATTGTTTAAAGGATTGAAGATAGCACTCCTGAAGGTAAAGGCGCTGTAATAGGCAAAAGGTTCAATGCTGCTTTGCTTCTGTCATGAAAGATACCTAGTGTTTTATGTAAGAGATCTGTCCTTTTTATTTTCTGTAATAAGCCTACTTTTGCAAATGAAATTGTTTTGACATATTTATTAACTAGTAACTAATCTGAGGAAAATTATTGCTGTATTAACTTTTTCATCGTTGCTGCTAAAGTCTTTTAGCACCAGTTTTGTCGTGAACAGTGTATAAAATCTTTGTTTTAACTGTGAATCGAGGTATTTTTTATTATTAATGGTATTGAATGAGGTATGGACTGAACTTGATGGCTGGTAATTGAGAAGGATGTTGGACTCGTGGCCACATTCACTTTTGTTACATGCAATAAAATTTGAACTTTAAATATTCGTTCTGGGTTGAACTTTTTCGTGAATAAAGGAGGTCTCAGAATGAAGTAAAAATATTTTCTAAATCTAATTTTATATTGAAATATATTATTCATTAACAAACTTTATACTGCAAATCGGCAGATGTGGGTTGGGAAGACAGGTCCTTTTAGCTTATTCATATCTGAAATTAATTTTGTTTTTGCACATTTGGTCATATCACTGTCCTACCTGCAAGTCTATTTGATCATTGGTTATGAGTTTCATGACTGAGTTCATCCTCATTCTACTGTCACACTTTTAGATTTTTGGCTCATCGTGTATTTTTTCTCACCTGATCAATTAGTTATAGTCGAAGTAAACTGGTGTAATGCTGGTCAATGGATGCCCTAGTGGGTCACATGAACAGAGATTCTCTGAATTGCCAGATTAGTATTTTCAGTTCATGCACTGTATTTCACTTTCAATCTCCCTGACTGACAGAAGCTCTATTGGTGATCGTGGGGTAGTAAGGTTATGTGGGATATCTTCTATCTAAGGGATAGTTGGATTGATGGCTAAACATCAGTCTGTGGCAGTTCTATGTTGTAAGTCGATAGATAGTGCCTTCGGGCATGATTGTAGATAGCTTCCTTCCCAAACAACCATTCTTTTCTCACCAGTGAAATAGACTGACTGTTAACTGAGATTGGATTACATTCCCTCTGAACCAGAAAATTAGGGATTCAAGTGCTCCTGAACACAAAAATGTCGACTGATAATTCAGTAGATTACAGAGAGAATGCTACACTGTCAGAACATGCTGTCTTGCAGTTGCGAGGCTCAATGGAAAGATCCCATGGCACTTCAAAAAAGACCAAGGTGTTTGTAGAATCTCATCGGTGATGGTCTTTACCCACTCAATATTTATTATTCCATACCCTTATGTTTATTCATTGTGCTTCCTTTTCTCATTTGAATATTCTTAAATGCTGTAAAATTACCTGCCTCTTCCACCACCCAAACAGTACCAATAACTCTGAAAATATTCTGCCCTCTAAATCTCCTATCCCTTAAATCAACCTCTGGTCATGTCACCACTGTTAAGCGCAAGATGGTTCCTCACTCCTTAATCAGACCACTCCTCAACTTTTTCCACTACAAAGGAAACAAGACCAACCTATCTGTTGCCTTCTTGTAGCTAAAATGATCCATCCCAAGCAATATCCTGCTCTATTTCATCTGGACCCCCTCCAGTGCAATCACATCCTATAATGAGAAATGCACGGTATTTCTATTGTGGCCTGTCCTCCCTACTGTTGTGTTCTCTGCCCCAATTAATGAAAGCAACCACAGTATCAATAAAACTTCATCGCTTTATCTACCTGTGGGGATACTTGGACGTGCACATGAAGGGTACACTCTTCCTCAGTGCTTCCCAGGATCACATCTCTAATATACTATTCTATAGCTTATTTCCATCAACCATATATGGTCATCACCTTGTAGTTTGTAAGAGGCTGGGATGTAAATTGACTGTCTTGTTAATGTTATTGCAAGAAATATTTTCAAGAGTATTTGCTTGACTGTAAAATGCTATGGGACGCTCTTAAAAATGGGCATTGTGTATTTTTTTTTACCGTAGAAGTTTTCTTGCTTGATTTTTCATCTTGTTATAGAGGTGGCATCCATTTACGGATGATCAAGAAAAGCATTCGTATGGCACATAGTTAGAGCCTTTTGTATATCAACTTTGGCCCTCAGAGGGTATGCTTAACAGCATTCAACAGAGCTTGATTTGTTTATGGTCAGAAAAAACTAAATTTGTGAATAGCATATTTGTACTTCAATAAAAGTACCTTCACATGCACCATTTGGTATATGCCCAAGGATTATTTCAGCATTATTCTTTGGCACAAAATCCTGCGACTAACATTTTTTTCTTCAAGGAAAGGGGTTTCTTTTTATGCTAATGTCCCCGCTGCTTGAAAAGATATCATTAATCCCAAATGTAATGATCCCTTTGAAGTCCATCCATTGTTTGATATTAATTGAGCACTAAACTTGAAATTGTTTAAACCATTTTGTCATTGAACCTACAATAATCCGATAATTAACCCATGGAAAATCTTTGGGTTTCACTTTCTCCTTTGCCACTTCTTGCTCAACACCATTGTCACAGCATGGCTGATCATTCATTGCAAAGCTTGTTGATCATCTCTGATGCTGTTTCACTGTTAACTCTAAATTTGCCCAACTTTCCAAGTGCCTTGATAGTAACTGTCAGTAACTCTTAGACGTGACTGCTGCAAGTCGGTCTGAGAGTTCACGGGAGGAGTTTTTTTGGGTGGTAGTATCAGTTCCGTCACAAATTTTAGAACTAGGATAATTTGCCATTCCTGCTATTCCCTGCACTCCTGGCACCAATGGGCATGGAGGATGAGAGGAATCTGGCTTGTTTTCCTCCCCGCCTTAAGGGCAGAATAATCGATTAACACTAGGAAGCCAATATTGTAGCCCATTTGCACTAATTTAATATCTTGGAATGCAAGTCATGGGAAAATCATGGCATTACTTCTGGGGAGTGAATGTGTCACCTGTCTATCAGATTTTGATTTTGAGTAAAGGTCTATTATAGAATCCCACAGCATTCAGAGGCCAGTGATCCGATATGTTTGTGCCAACTCTTGGAAGGAGCTCCCAAATTAGAAATGATCCTCTTGTTCTTTTTCCCCTCAGCCCTGAAAAATGTATTCTATAAGTAAACGCCCAATTTCATGTTAACAATTCATACTTAATCTACTTATTTTTGTAGTGTGTATGCCAGAATACATATTTCTATTTAATGTCATATATCTGTATGTTCTATTTTACTGATTTTTCTGCCAATAGAAGTGGCTGTTCCTTATTCACATAGTAAAGATGCTTCACAATTTTTAACCTCTAATAAATCTGCCTTTAACTTGTGATCTGAAAAGAATTCTTCCTCTGATCACTGTTCCACACTGGTTGCATCATTAATGTGAGGCCTGCTTCTTTATTCTTTTTGAGGAAGTGCTACGATATTGGATTATTTCCTCAGTAAATTGCAAAATCTTTCAATGGTACGCAGGGTGCTGAATGAATGACCAAAGACTACCTTTCCACCTTACTTGCTATTATCGTGCTTTGAAGTGCACAAGAAACGCGAGCAAAAACAGGTTAAGGGCACAGCAGCTGCAAGGAGTTGACAAATGTAGTTGACCTTTAACCTCATGATCATTTTCCTGCACTAACCCATGTCCCTTGATTCTCTTAATGATCAGCTTTATTTTCAGGACATCGTTATTGTTTGTGCATTAAATAATTCATCCATTATACGGACAAATCAGGGAGAAAGGCACTGATTTTTTAAAATTGTAACAACATCAATTAGCAATTTTACTCTAGCAAAGCAAATGTTGCTAAATTGAATTTAAATGGAGACATACAGCACAGTTACAGGCCCTTTTGGCCCACAGGCCCGAGCTGCCCAAATACACCCAATTGACCTCTAACCCCCCAGTACATTTTGAATGATGGGAGGAAACCCACATAGACACATGACGCATCCTAACGCTGGTGACTGCTGCAGTAACAGCATTGTGCTAACTGTGCCACCCTAACAAGCACCCTAACATTTAACCTTTAAAATAAAGGTTAAATATTCCGTGCAGAGTTCGGATAAGTATGCAACCAATTTACCATTATGTATTTGACAAGCATTGTTTTGTTTAAAATGATCTTGTATTAACCTAATCAAAAAAGAAAGTGAATTGAATTGAGTTTTGGAATAAACAAACATGATTTAGGAAAAGATTGCGCCACAGCCTCTCAGGCCTGATTTTTTTTTAAGGCTGATCCTGGCTGATCTATTTGTAATGTACTGCTCCTTCCCATGTACTCAATAACTTTCCACCTCCTTGCTTATCATGAATCTATTCTGCCTTAAAATATTCAGACGTTCTGCTTCTACTGCCCTTTGAGAAAGACACGTACAAAAGACTCATGGCCTCCTGAGAGAAAAATTTCACCTTTTTTAAACGCGTGGCCCATTATTAAATGTAAGGTCACTAATTCTATATTCTTTCAGATCCACCCAATCAAAAACATCAGGTATTTGTCTACTTCAGTCACTATCATCTTCCTGTTCTAAACTCCAGCAGATACAATTTGAACTTCCCCAACTTTCATCATTAAACAACCAGGTATCTTAATCCAGTAAATCTTTAAGTGTTTGCTTAAATATGGAAGAACTACTCAGCCAGTCAGAGAGTGTGTTGGACAAAGGGGATTAGCTTCAGAGGGATGTTGCTGATGTAGGATTAAATGATACTGCGATGGGGAGACTCAGGGCAAAGAAGAACAATGTAAATGTGGTTAAAAGTTCCAGGACAAATAGTATTAATGAAGTGAAAGCAATCTTGACAATACTTCCTCTTATCATTTCAAGGATCTATTCCAGTTTCTCTGCATCGTCTCCGCCTTTTCTGACAATCCCACCTTCAATGCTAGTATTTCTAACAGATATTACTCTTTTCTCAACCAAAGATTCCTCACAGTGACCATTGCTTATGTCTGTTTCTTGCCCCGCATTTCTGTGCTCACTGCTCATCCTGCACCACGTAGTGTTCCTCTTGTCCAACATCCACCTCATATACCATACCTCATGCCCACTATTTTGCCATCTCCATCATGGCTAAATACGTCTTCCTTCGTAAAATTACTATAAAACCATTTCACTCCATAACCCTTGGACCACTCTTCAATGGTGCCCAACCACAGTGTTCTTCCCTTGGCATCTCCCTGTACGTGCAGAGATACAATCTGCCTTTTCATTTCTTCCCTTTCCAGAACCCAAACATTACTGTTAGTTGAAATACAAATTTGATTCTAATTTTTTCAACTCTTGTGCTTGTGTACAATCTTCTCTACACTGGAGAATCAGAGAATGCTCATGTGAAATACCAGTACTTCTATCGGCAAGCAAGATCCCAAGCCTCCAATTGCTGTTAGTTTAACTGTGTGCCTTGTTTCCCCACGCCCTTGATCTCCTATATTGTTTTGATGAAGTTCTATCCGAGAGATGCAAAGATTTTTTTTTAAACTCATTTAGCGAATCAAAGAGAAATGGGGTTACTACACATGATTTCAAAGGTAAATCATGATCTTATTGAAGATGGGGTTAACACGAGAATTTGAATGGTCTGACTCTTTCTATTTCTTATGTTCCCAGTGAAAATATGAACTGGAGATGCCTGAAATACGAAATTTTTAAAAAATGCTAGAAATTCTCAACAGGGTGATTAAAAGACCATTGATCAAAAATCCTAAAATTTTTCACTATTCAAAGATGCTGCCTAACTGGAGTATTTCCAGCACCATTTATATATTTTTATGTCTGTTTCAATTTTTTTTAACCATTTATGGACTCAACAATTTCAGATTTTTACAGCCCACAGCCACTGTGATTCCCATTGCACCTCAAAAATATCTACATCTTGCCTCATTGTCGCACACATCTTTATACCTCACACCATCATTCCCTTTTTTCTAATGTGGATGTGTATCTATATAAAAAATATATATTGCTCTTGCATGGTATTTTCTTCCTTAAAATTATCCCCTGCTCAACTCTCTTTGCCTGAAGCTTTTTGCAATTCTGGTGTCGGGTCTAATCTGCTAAATCTTCCATCATCGTCTGCTTATATTAATCTCACACACCCCTTCATCAATTTACCTTTTTGGCAAGAATATTTGCTTTGTGGTTTCAGACATTTAATTTTTCAGTTATGTATTCATGATGCTCTTAAAAATCATTTTTCAAAAAATTCTTGAAGGAATGAAAGGTGTCTCATCAAATGAAGCAATGTTTATGTAAATTTTTATGTCAAAAGACTCATCCATTTTCTGTAGATAAATCGAGGTTTTGACAAGTATGTTAAGTTAAATCAGATTTACAAACTTATATTGTAAAAATAGGTTATATTTTAAATGAATGACTTTCTAGATTCCCTTTCTCTTTAAATTAAACATTAAGAAACAAATTATTTAACCTTGTTAAAAGAAGGGGAGAAAAACTAAAAATTTAATGATGAGATAGACATGCCAGGGTGATGTGTGTAAATGATCTAAATGCAACAAATAAAGAAAGATTAATCTCTGATCTGTTACTCCCATTTTCACATGGCAGAAATAGAACTATCAAGGGCTGTGATCTGAAAACTGCAGTTAACAGTCAAAGGAAAGTAATAAAAATTAAATTCCACAGATGGTCTTCCACAGTTCCTTTTAATTGTGTGTACACAAGTACACTGGTGACTCCCAGAAGATCGTGATCTTTGGAGGTAAAATCCTGTGACACTTCCTTTGTGAGAGCCTTCTGGTGTTTGACTTTTTTGTTACTCGGGTATTCTTTGTAATTTTTTTTTACCAGCAAGGTACAGAGGAAAGGATTGATGCAGCTATTGCAGTACACCAGGCAAGTCGCAAGCAATTTCACAAAGGATGATAGATTTATTGAAATGTAGAATTAACAATTGCCATATGCAAAAAGTCAAGAAACGATGCAATAGGTTCAAATAAATTACTGTCCCATTCTTGTCAAATTATCTGAGATCAGTCATTATCAAGGACAAGAAGAAAGAAAAGCAGCCAAACTGCACCATTGTCTTTTCTGCAACCATTGTCTTTTCTGAAAGTAGCTAGGGGTTCACCCCTGCTAGGTATCTCTCCATACTCCGAACAGTCAGGGTGAAGGTGCTGGCTTGCATGGTCAGAAAGTCCAAGCTGAGGAGGAACCAAGTTCTCCAAAGTACCAGTTCTTTGCAAAGTAGGTGTACACCACAAATGGAATGGCAATGAGGTAAAGGAGATTGGTCACAGCTAACTTCATTTGTTACGCAAACGTTCATCTTGTAATCCTCATGGATAAATTTGCCACCAGCAGGACATAGATTCCCATCAGACAGATGATGGTCCGAATGATCCCAAGCAACATTGTCATCAACATCTCATTCGCGGCTTCAGAGGTTGAGACGACGAGTTACCTACGGTGGACAAGTTCCTATGGGCACCAAGAAATGTCATTGCCCCATCCAAATGCAGTTCTTGATAAATTGGACTCAATACAGCTAAAGACATGTATGGGGTTTAATTCACTCACAGCCAATGATACTGAGTGGCCTGCAAAGTTTCTCTGGGTACTGCACTAGATCCCAGCATATGCAGTGAGAGACCAGGGTTGACTTTTACATGGAAAATTCCAGATTTTTGGGGCACAAATAGGGGTCAACATTTACATGAGATCGACCTTGTACATGAGTATATACGGTACCTGTTTTGCTTGGAACCACACCATCAAAGCAAAAGATGCCCCAAAGTTGTTGATCCATTCAAATCTGAAAGAGAAATTATTATTTTTTTGTCATGGCATGAGAGAGGAGCAGAGGTGATGCAAAGGTAAGTCGATGAGATGAGTTTTGAGAAGTTTGGTGGGACAACTAAACAGAAAGGAGCAGATAGTAACACAGCGAGTTCCACAGAACAGGGGCAAGTCCTTGCTTCTTTCCTGAAGTTTCTTTTTGATTTACAGCAGTGAGATTTTTGCCCACCTTAAAGCAAGCCTGATAAAACTCTCATTGACTTCCTCAAGCACTATAATGAAAATCACTAACTAGACCTTCCTGCAGTTTGTAATCATGCCTCCTATTCTCAACTCTTCCTCCTCCAGAGATACCACCCACCCCCTCACCCCACCCCACACCTCAACCCCCCCACACACACACATACACACCCCACACCCACCCCAAACGCCCACACACACACCCATTCCCACATACACACACCGCCCCCACAACCCCCTCACCCCAACCCACCCACCCCACACACACTCACACAACACCCACACACACCCCCACCCCCACATACACACCCCCATCCCACAACCTCACACACACCCACCCCACAACCACACACACACCCACACACAAACACACACACCCCCACACACACCCCCCACACCCCTCCCTCACCCCACCCCCCACATCCACACCCACCCACCCACACACACTCACAGACCCCCCACACACATACCCCCCCACCCAGCCACACACACACACTCACCCCCACACTCACACCCCAACACCCACCCACACACACACTCACCCCCACACACACACACCCCAACACCCACCCACACACACACTCACCCCCACACCCACTCACACACACACTCGCCCCCACACACACATCCCCACATTCAACCCCACACCCACCCCCCACCACCACACACACCCACATCCCCCCCACATTCACACCCACCCCACACATACACCCACCCCCCCCACACACCACCCACACAGCACACCCACCCACACAGACACACACGCGTGCAAAACCTCATGACCGCACTGTTCCAGTCGAGACTACTCAAACCCCACTTGCAGCACTAAATATTTAGAATAGGTTCGAAGGGTTCGAAGAAAATCAAGGCTGGACAAGTGTTCTATACAATTAGTGGTCTTTATTTATACTAAACATTCTCGTTGAGTCAAATAAAGTTCATTGTCATTTGATTATACAAGTACAGCCTGACAAAACAGCATTTTCCAGTCCTCTGTGCACAACATTCATTCACACAACCAGACAAAATATCTATTCAGACGAACAAAAAATAAGCAGAACAATTTTAATTCATATGAGAGATTTGGATGGTTAGTGCAAGCAGTTCCTTTGATCTTTCAGCATTCTCTCTGGTCGTAGGAAGAAGTTGTTCTTCAGCCTGGTGGTGCTGGGTTTGATACTCCTGTTCTCTTCCCCAACAGAAGCAGCTGACAAATGCCATGTGCAGGTGAAGGGGTCCTCTATGATTTTGCGCATACTCTTCAGACAATGATCAGGGTAGAACATGTCGATTGGCGGGAGAGGGAGATTCCAATGATCCTTGCTGCCACTCTTATGGTCCTGTGGATTAATCTCCGATCTTTTTCTCTGCAGCAACCATCCCACGCAGCTGGCTAGGACGCTCTCAATACAGCTCCTGTTAGAAGGTTGACATTAGAAGGTGGCCTGTAGTCTTGCCTACTTCAGTCTTCTCAGGAAGTGCAGTCACTGTTGCGTCTTCCTGACAAGTGAGGAGATAGTATGTGTACCATGATAGGACACTAGTTAAGTGAACTCCAAGGAATGTGGTGCTCTCCACTGCAGAATTGTTGATGTGTAGTGAAGGGTGGTCGTTCTGGTCCTCCTGTAGTCCACGATCATCTCCTCCTCCTTGTCCACATTGAGACTCAGGCTGTTACTCCCGCCCAATTTCACAAGATTTTCCACCTCTTCTCTGTCACACGACTCATCATTGTTGCTCAACTCCTGATTCGGAATACAAGGATTAAACACGCAGTACCCACTACTCCTCTCTATATCTAGCAGTCAGAGCACCCTAATAAACAGTAAATTAATTACAAATAACAAGTATGTAGTATTAAAACTAGTCTCCAGCTATGCCCACGGCTTGGGATCATAGTTGGCCTTTCAGTGTCACCCATGGCCTGTAGCCTGGAGCTCAGTGAAGGTCTCGAGGCAACGAAAAAATGAGAGGTAGCAGGAGTCACGTGTGGGCCTTTTCAATGCAGGGATTGTCTACGTGACCTGCGAGCATCAATCACACGTCAGCTTCACCTGTGGGCAGATCTAACCACTGATTGGCACCTTGAGACTTCAGTTGCAGGGGCCAGTCATGTACCAGCCTCACAGGAGGACAGATCTAACCCTTGGCAGAAGAGATCACTTCTGATCTTTTGCTTGCTGGAGAGGTCACGTGACCCTCCCATAACTGTACTTTGTTGAATATCCCTTGCATCCAATGACTGCTTGAAGTCTGTGGTTCCTGGACATCACCAGGTGCCGAGCATCTTCTCTGGTGATTCTCAACCAGGCCTCTACTGCAGCCATCTTCAGCTCCTGCTTGTTTCAGGGGCTTGTCCCCTTAAGTTTTCTCTTCAGCACATGGAAGACATGCTCATTTAGATTTAGATTGATTGACTGAGTTAGCCATTCAAGATTTTTTCCAGTTTTTAGCTTTGAAAAACTCCTTTGTTGCTTTAACGGTAAGGCTGTAGGATAAAGCTTACAAGAGTTTGGAGGCATTTGCTCGAACTTGAGCAGAAAAGATTTTAATATACATGACAGAATTCATAACTGCAATCACCAGTTACATCATCAGTGAAGATAAATGTGCCAGAGCCTTTGGCACCCATATATGCCCAGACCATAACACCCCGCCCCTCTCCCTCCACCCTGTTTCACAGATGAGGTGGTACGCTTTGGATCAAGGGCAGTTCCTTTGTTCTGCGCGGACAGTGGTCATTGACACATCCACACCTGCCTCCTGAAGAGTGTTTCAGCTGCTTGTGGGGGTGGGGGAGGGGGGGTCTTCATTATGTTGAGAATTCTTCTGTCATCAGCAATGGAGGTCTTCTTTGGAATATCTGTCCCTTTGTAATTACTGAGGTCATAAGTACGCTCTTTCTTCTTAATGATGTTCCAAACTGTTGATTTTAGTAATCCTAAGGTTTGAGGGCTTTCTCTTACTGTTTCATCCTTGTTTTTCAGCCTCATAATGGCTTCTTTGACTTTCATTGGTACAACTCTGCTCCTCAAAGGCAACTACAGGCTCCAAAGCTGACCAAAAGCTTAGAAGCAAGCCTAGCTCTCTTATACCTGCACCAATGTAGCAAGTAAACATACCTGAGTACTCACAAACACCTGAGAAGCCAAATGTCCCAAACATTATGATATAAAAAGTGCTTTAATTTCTACCTGGTCAAACCAAAATGTATACAAATAACCTTGAATAAAATCTGGAATGTGGACTTTAATAACTTGTGAATTTGTGCAGGGGGCAACCTCTGTACCTGCAGGAGTATAAGGGGACAGGACAACACCAGGCCGGCTGCCAATCAGTCGGCCTGAATGGATCAAGCCCCACCCGGTCAGGTGTCAATCACCCTCCGGGATATAAGCTTGCGCCGGCCTCCCGAGGCCTCACTCAGAGCTGCTGCAGCCACAGCCAGCCTGGCTCTGTGGAGGCCTTTGTGGATTAAAGCCTATTGTACAGTCTTTATCTTTGTGTGTGTCTAATTCTGGCTAACAGCGCACCACAGAATTATTTGATTACAAATTTAAAACGGTGGAGCTCTGGAGCAAATAAAGGAAAAAAGTGTCTTTGTCCCAAACATTATGGAGGGTACTGTTTATCATTGCTACATAAAGAATGCTGAGTTTCTCCAGGATTTTCTTGTTTAACTTAGTAGATTCCACTGTTGTTTTTAATGTTTCTGAAACACTATTTTTAAATCAGTTAAGAACATATTTTAAATGCTCTGATTTACCAGACAATTCTGGACATCTGTATTTAGTTTACTTAATGAATGCCACAGGGTTTCTGAGTGATTTATGGCTAATGGCATCCAAACCTATTCAACACAGCCGACATATATAGAGTTGGCAGTAAACATGACTTCATTAGCACAAAACTAAAGCTGCAGATGTGAAATATTCCAAGATTTGCTCAACTCATTGATTGTTGAACTGAATATACAGTGGCAGAAAAATTGTGGCAATGAGAGCCAGTTGTCAATTATTATTGAATTGCAAATCCACAATCATTTCATGACTGAAATATTAGCTTTAGTCTTTTGAGGAACAGGGAAAGTCCATTACAATTAATAAACTTCTCTTTTGATAGATATTAACTTCAGACTTGCCTGTCTTATTACATGAGCTCAGTAGTTTCTCTCTCCAGAGAGCTCTCGGTTTTGAACCCAGGCCACTGTCATCAGCTTCTCTTGTAGCTGACCTTAGTTGCACATCTGGAGTATTACTGGATTTTGTATTTAAGACTAAACTTTGGGTCTTTATTATTTTAATTGTTGGTTCTCATTTTTAATTAGGGATTGCAGCACATGAAGCTTTTTATGAGACTTTTTCATTAAGAGGTAATATTCCAGTTTGTTGCAAAACGTCCTATTTTGACAACTGTTATTGTGAGCCAATAACTTTAACAATGCACACACCAAAATAATGAAAAAAGAAAATTTATCTTAGAATTCTACTGCATTAAGAATCCCTCTATTATGGAGAAAGGAGAGAGTTCAACAAAGAAGCTCAAATTCTATGTTAGTAAACTTACCACCACTGGATTCTTTCACCTAATGTAGAGCCGAGCATATCTTTAAACATTTAACATAATTTTCTGTAATATTACACAGTTCTGTGCTAGTATAAGGCATAGCATTGACATAGTTCTCATGAAGGAATCTGGCTGATGGATGATCACAACTTCCACCTTAATGAAGTCAATATGAAGATGCCTTTTATCTCAGACTCCACCCAAAGTGTAGCCCTTATCTGAAAAATCCATATCCTTCTTTCCCTGGCACTCTTCCTTTGATCACTCTACACTGTCCCACCCTCCTCTTTAAAATCCTGCCCCCCCCTCCCACGACCCATCCAAGGAGGAGTCACATTCATTACAACTAATTGAGGTCAGTGGAAACCACTCACACTCTTCAGCCTGCACCTGTGACCCCCCCCCTCCCCGAGATGAAATACAGAACCTTCGACAGGGAGCTGCTAGCCCTTTACCTTGCCACCTGGCACTTTTGGTATTTCTTGGAGAGGAAGGAGTTCATGGTCTTCACGGACCACAAACCTCTCTCCTTCGCATTCACCAAAGTGTTGGATCCATGATTGGCAAGGCAGCAATGCCACCTGTCATTACATCTCGGAGTTTACCACCACCGTCAAACATATCTCCGGGAGAAACAATGTCGTGGCCGATGCACTGTCTTGCACCTCCATCCACTCGGTGCATTCCCTGTCCCCAGGGTTGGAATATGCGGCGCTCACCGAGGCACGGCAGCTGGACGATGAAATGCTGACCTACAGCACCGCAATCTCGGGCCTGCAACTTTAATCAATCAAAATACATACAAACATTTCCCTCTTAAATATGCATAGTGGCATTTTCTCCCCTTTTTTCCCCCCTACCTTCCCTCCCCCTTCCCATCCCCTCCCCTCCAAACCCATTAAACATTCAACATATACAATGCAATAAACCCATTAAACAATGTCATCACACAATGAAAATAAACAAGAAAATTGTGTCATCTACTTTTACATACTGGGTCAGTTCATTTCGTCTTCGTCTCATTCTTCATTTTAGGGGTTGTAGGTCTGCGGTAGGCCCTCTCTGTTATGTTCCATGTACGGTTCCCAAATTTGTTCAAATAATGTGGCTTTATTTTTTTAATTATATGTTATTTTTTCCAATGGAATACATTTATTCATTTCTATGTACCATTGCTGTACTCTCAGGCTCTCTTCTGATTTCCAAGTTGACATTATACATTTTTTTGCTACAGCTAAGGCTATCATAATAAATCTTTTTTGCGCTTCATCCAGTTTGAGGCCAAGTTCTTTACTTCTTATATTACTTAGAAGAAAGATCTCTGGATTTTTTGGTATGTTGCTTTTTGTGATTTTATTTAGTACCTGATTTAGATCTTCCCAAAACTTTTTCACTTTCTCACATGCCCAAATTGCATGTACTGTTGTTCCCGTTTCCTTCTTACAGCGAAAACTTCTATCTGATACTGTTGGGTCCTATTTATTTAACTTTTGGGGTGTGACATATAACCTGTGGAACCAATTATATTTTATCATGCGTAACCTTGTGTTTATTATATTCTTCATAGTCCCAGAGCATAACTTTTCCTACGTTTCATTTTTTATCTTTGTTTAAATCTTTTTCCCACTTTTGTTTAGGTTTATAGCTTATTTCATCATTTTCCTCTCCTGCAGTTTGATGTACATGTTTGTTATAAATATTTTAATTATCATTGTGTCTGTAATCACATATTCAAAGCTGCTTCCTTCTGGAATCTCAGTCTGCTTCCCAATTTGTCCTTTAAGTAGGTTTTCAGTTGATGATATGCAAACATTGTACCATGAGTTATTCCATATTTGTACTTCATTTGTTCAAATGTTAATACATTATTTCCCAAAAAAAACAAATTACTATTCTTTTAATTCCTTTTCTCTCCCATTCTCTAAAGGAAAGGTTATCTATTGTAAAAGGGATTAGCTGATTTTGCATCAATAATAATTTTGGTAGTTGGTAATTTGTTTTTTTCCTTTCTAAGTAAATCTTCTTCCAAATATTGAGTAAATGATGCAATACTGGTGAGCTTTTATATCGTACCAGCTTTTCATCCCACTTATAAAGTATATGTTCTGGTACCCTCTCCCCTATTTTATCTAGCTCTATCTTAGTCCAATCTGGTTTTTCCCTTGTCTGATAAAAATCTGATAAATACCTTAATTGTGCTGCTCTATAATAATTTTTAAAGTTTGGTAACTACAAATCACCTTGGTTATACCTCTCTATTAATTTATCTAATGCTATCCTCGGTTTCCCCCTTTCCATAAAAATTTCCTTATTATTCTCTTTAGTTCATTAAAGAATTTCTCTGTTACGGGAATTGGCAACGATTGAAATAAGTATTGTATCCTTGGGAAGACATTCATTTTAATGCAGTTTACCCTCTCTATCAACGTTAGCGGTAATTCTTTCCAATGTTAATAACATAACATAACATAACAATTACAGCACGGAAACAGGCCATTAGGCCCTTCTAGTCTGCATTGAACCAAACACCCCTTTCTAGTCCCACCTCCCTGCACAATGCCCATAACCCTCCATCTTCTTCTCATCCATATACCTGTCCAACCTTTTCTTAAATAATGCAATTGACTCCGCCGCCACTATTTCTCCCGGAAGCTCATTCCACTTGGCTACCACTCTCTGAGTAAAGAAGTTCCCCCTCATGTTACCTCTAAACCTCTGCCCCTTAATTCTTAACTCATGTCCTCTTGTTTTAATCTTTCCTCCTCTTAACGGAAATAGTCTATCCACATCCACTCTGTCTATCTCTTTCATAATCTTAAATACTTCTATCAAATCCCCTCTCAACCTTCTACGCTCCAAAGAATAAAGACCTAATCTGTCCAATCTCTCCCTATACTCTAGATGCTTAAACCCAGGTAACATTCTGGTAAACCTTCTCTGCACTCTCTCCACTCTGTTTATATCCTTCCTATAATTAGGCGACCAGAACCTATCTCGGCTGCACCATTTCATCAGATGCAAGGATCGACAATGAGATAGACAACAGACTCGCCAAGGCAAATAGCGCCTTTGGAAGACTACACAAAAGAGTCTGGAAAAACAACCAACTGAAAAACCTCACAAAGATAAGCGTATACAGAGCCGTTGTCATACCCACGCTCCTGTTCGGCTCCGAATCATGGGTCCTCTACCGGCACCACCTATGGCTCCTAGAACGCTTCCACCAGCGTTGTCTCCGCTCCATCCTCAACATCCATTGGAGCGCTTTCATCCCTAACGTCGAAGTACTCGAGATGGCAGAGGTCGACAGCATCGAGTCCATGCTGCTGAAGATCCAGCTGCGCTGGATGGGTCACGTCTCCAGAATGGAGGACCATCGCCTTCCCAAGATCGTGTTATATGGCGAGCTCTCCACTGGCCACCGTGACAGAGGTGCACCAAAGAAAAGGTACGACTGCCTAAAGAAATCTCTTGGTGCCTGCCACATTGACCACCGCCAGTGGGCTGATAACGCCTCAAACCGTGCATCTTGGCGCCTCACAGTTTGGCGGGCAGCAACCTCCTTTGAAGAAGACCGCAGAGCCCACCTCACTGACAAAAGGCAAAGGAGGAAAAACCCAACACCCAACCCCAACCAACCAATTTTCCCCTGCAACCGCTGCAACCGTGTCTGCCTGTCCCGCATCGGACTTGTCAGCCACAAACGAGCCTGCAGCTGACATGGACTTTTTACCCCCTCCATAAATATTCGTCCGCGAAGCCAAGCCAAAGAAAAAGAATTAGGCGACCAGAACTGCACACAGAACTCCAAATTAGGCCACACCAATGTCTTATACAATCTCAACATCACCTCCCAACTCCTATATTCCATGCAATGATTGATAAAGGCCAGCATACTAAAAGCCTTCTTCACCACCCTATTCACGTGAGTTTCTACCTTCAGGGAACGATGTACCGTTACTCCTAAATCTTTCTGCTCTTCTGTATTCATCAATGCTCTCCCATTTACCACGTATGTCCTATTCTGATTCTTCTTACCAAAATGAAGCACCTCACACTTATCAGCATTAAATTCCATCTGCCATTTTTCAGCCCACTTTTCTAAGCAGCCCAAATCCCTCTGCAATCCTTGAAAACCTTCTTCATTATCCACTATTCCACCTATCTTAGTATCGTCTGCATATTTACTAATCCAATTCACCACCCCATCATCTAGATCATTAATGTATATAACGAACAACAATGGGCCCAATACAGATCCTTGAGGCACACCACTGGTCACCGGCCTCCAACCTGACAGACAATTATCCACTACCACTCTCTGGCCTCTCCCTTTCAGCCAATGTTCAATCCATTTGACTATCTCAAAATTTATACCTAAAGACTGCACCTTCCTAACTAACCTTCCATGTGGTACCTTATCGAAGGCCTTACTGAAGTCCATATAGACAACATCCACTGCGCTACCCTCATCCACATTCCTAGTCACCTCTTCAAAAAATTCAATCAGATTGGTCAAACATGACCTTCCTCCCACAAATCCATGTTGAGTGCTCCTGATCAGACCCTGTCTATCCAGATGTTTATAAGTACTATCTCTAAGAATTTTCTCCATTAATTTACCTACCACAGACGTCAAACTTACAGGCCGATAGTTGCCAGGCTTCTTCCTTGAACCCTTTTTAAATAACGGAACCACATGCGCAATGCGCCAATCCTCCGGCACTATCCCCATATCTAATGGCATTTGGAAAATTACCGCCAGAGCCTCTGCTATTTCCTCCTTCACTTCTCTCAATGTCCTGGGGAAGATCCCGTCTGGTCCCGGAGACTTATCCACCTTTATATTCTTCAAAAGCCTTAAAACTACACCTTTTATAATCTCTATATTCCCCATATTTACCCAATTTGCTTTTTTTATCTCACATCTCCCAATATCCTTCTCCTTAGTGAATACCGAAGAAAAGAAACTGTTCAATATCTCCCCCATTTCTCTAGGCTCCACACACAGTTTTCCGCTCTGATTTTCTAAGGGACCAATTTTGTCTCTAGCTTTCCTCTTACCATTAACATATTTGTAGAACTCTTTTGGATTAGTTTTCACCCTGCTTGCCATAGTTTCCTCGTACCTTCTTTTAGCTTTCCTAATTCCTCTCTTAAGATTCCTCTTACATTCAATGTATCTTTCAAACATCTCCTTAACTCCATGCTTCTTATATCTAATGTACGTCTCCCTTTTTCTTCGAACCAAGTTTCCAATATTCCTTGAAAACCACGGCTCTCTCAAACCTTTTGCCCCTCCTTTTAACCTAACAGGAACATAAAGCTTTTGCACTCTCAAAATCTGATCTTTAAAAGACTTCCACCTCTACTACATCCTGCCCATAAAACAAATTGTCCCAATGCACACCCTGCAAGTCCTTTCGCATCTCCTCAAATCTAGCTTTTCTCCAATCAAAAACCTCAACCCTTGGCCCTGACTTCTCTCTTTCCATAATGACATTGAAGCTGATGGCATTATGATCACGGGACCCGAAGTGCTCGCCAACACTAACCTCCGTCACTTGACCCATCCCATTTGCCAACAGTAGATCTAACACTGCTCCTTCTCTGGTCGGCACCTCTACATATTGTTGTAAAAAACTATCTTGCACACATTTCACAAACTCTAACCCATCCAGTCCTTTCACAGAATGTGTTTCCCAATCTATATGTGGAAAATTAAAATCTCCCATAATTACAACCCTGTGGTTATCACAAATATCTACTATCTCCCTACAGATTTGCTCCTCTAGGTCTCGGTCCCCTCCGGGTGGTCTATAATACACCCCTACAAGTGTAACCTCTCCTTTCCTACTCCTCAGTTCCACCCAAATAGCCTCTGTGGATGTGCCCTCTAATCTATCCTTCCTAGGCACTGCTGTAATATTTTCCCTGACAAGCAATGCAACCCCACCTCTTCTTGCCCCTCCGACTCTATCACACCTAAAACAACGAAACCCAGGGATATTCAGTTGCCAATCACATCCCTCCTGCAACCATGTCTCACTAATCGCTACCACATCATACTTCCAAGTATCAATCCACACCTTCAGCTCATCCACCTTTTTTACAATACTCCTGGCATTAAAATATATGAATTTCAGAGATTTCCCAATTTTTAATCCCTGTTTTCCCTCATCTTTAATAACAACACTATTTACTTTTCCTGCCAATTGCCCTTCATCTTCTTCCAGAGCATTTCCCTTCTCTATCACCTGCCCATCCATATTCAAATACTTACTACAAACTTTCTTTGTTTGCATTCTAACCTTCTCCTTACTGCTCTGTACTATTCTAAGTCTTCCTGTAATTTCTTTATTAGTGGCTGATAACTTAATTTGTACAAGTGGCTTGTTATTATGTAACCTGATCCCTAGGTATTGAATTGCTTGTGTTTGCCATTTAAATGGTGATTCTTTTTTAAATTCTGTATAATCTGCATTACTCATTGGCATCACTTCACTTTTATTTGCATTGATCTCCATATTTCTCCATATTCCTTCAATTTCTTATGTAGTTCTTTTATTGATATTTCTAAGTATACTATGATGGCATCTGCAAATAAGCTGATTTTATACTCCTTCTCTAATCTCCCAACAATGAAGACGCTGTTTACATCCGGTACCGCACGGATGGCAGTCTCTTCAATCTGAGGCGCCTGCAAGCTCACACCAAGACACAAGAGAAACTTGTCCGTGAACTACTCTTTGCAGATGATGCCGCTTTAGTTGCCCATTCAGAGCCAGCTCTTCAGCGCTTGACGTCCTGCTTTGCGGAAACTGCCAAAATGTTTGGCCTGGAAGTCAGCCTGAAGAAAACTGAGGTCCTCCATCAGCCAGCTCCCCACCATGACTACCAGCCCCCCCACATCTCCATCGGGCACACAAAACTCAAAACGGTCAACCAGTTTACCTATCTCGGCTGCACCATTTCATCAGATGCAAGGATCGACAATGAGATAGACAACAGACTCGCCAAGGCAAATAGCGCCTTTGGAAGACTACACAAAAGAGTCTGGAAAAACAACCAACTGAAAAACCTCACAAAGATAAGCGTATACAGAGCCGTTGTCATACCCACACTCCTGTTCGGCTCCGAATCATGGGTCCTCTACCGGCACCACCTACGGCTCCTAGAACGCTTCCACCAGCGTTGTCTCCGCTCCATCCTCAACATCCATTGGAGCGCTCACACCCCTAACGTCGAGGTACTCGAGATGGCAGAGGTCGACAGCATCGAGTCCACGCTGCTGAAGATCCAGCTGCGCTGGATGGGTCACGTCTCCAGAATGGAGGACCATCGCCTTCCCAAGATCGTATTATATGGCGAGCTCTCCACTGGCCACCGTGACAGAGGTGCACCAAAGAAAAGGTACAAGGACTGCCTAAAGAAATCTCTTGGTGCCTGCCACATTGACCACCGCCAGTGGGCTGATAACGCCTCAAACCGTGCATCTTGGCGCCTCACAGTTTGGCGGGCAGCAGCCTCCTTTGAAGAAGACCGCAGAGCCCACCTCACTGACAAAAGGCAAAGGAGGAAAAACCCAACACCCAACCCCAACCAACCAATTTTCCCTTGCAACCGCTGCAATCGTGTCTGCCTGTCCCGCATCGGACTGGTCAGCCACAAACGAGCCTGCAGCTGACGTGGACTTTTTACCCCCTCCATAAATCTTCGTCCGCGAAGCCAAGCCAAAGAAAGAAGATACTCCTTCTCCTTTATTTTTATCCCTTTTATTTTATTTTCTGTTCTTATCAGTTCTGCCAATGGTTTTATTGCTAAAGCGAACAGTGAGGGGGATAATGGACATCCCTGCCTAGTTGACCTGCTTAATTTAAATTGGTTCGATACATATCCATTTACTGTTTCCTTCATCAATGGTCCATTATCTAATGCTTTAATTCAATTAATATATTTTTTTCTGGTAAATTGAACCTCTGTAATACTTTGAGTAAATAATTCCATTCTACCTCGGGCCTGCAACTTGAGGACATCGCTATTGGCCCAACAGACAGCGAGCTTCTCTGTGTCATGTCCACCGGCCAACCCCAGCCCATTGTTCCAGCTGCTCAGAGACGTCAAGTTTTCAACAAACTACATGGTTTGGCCCACCTGTTTATTCAGGCAACCATCCAACTGGTGGCAGATAGATTTACTTGACGTGACCTACGCAAGCAGGTTGGGCACCAGGCTAGGACATGCAAATACCGCCAGACCTCTAAAGCCCAAAGGCATGTGAAGGCCCCCCACCACCCCCCACTTCCAGCCAATGCACTGGAGGTTTCATTGGTCCACTGGCGGTCTGTTCACTATGGTTGACAGGTTCACCAGGTGGCCAGAAGCTGTACCGCTCACTGACTTGTCCATTGGGTCCTGCGTCAGTGCCCTTATTGCAAGCTGGATTGCATGTTTCAACCTGCCTGCCAACCTCACCTCAGTCAGTGGTGGATGGGGGGGGAGGTTACTGCTCAAGTCTAGCCTATGGTCAGCACTGGCACAGCTACTTGGGACCCAGCTGCACCACACCACAGCTGACCATCCGCAGTCCAATAGCCTGGTAGTATGTTTCCACTGGCACCTGAAGTTGGCCCTGATGGTGCACTTCCGAGGCCCGGATTGGGTGGACGAGCTCCCATGGGTGCTTATTGACACCTGCATGGCTCCCAAAGAAGGTTAGCAACGCCTTTGGCAGAGTTGGTATATGGTGTCCCACTGACGGTTCCAGGCGAGTTTGTGCCAGCGACCCGTGGCACAGAGGAGATGCCCACGACAGTGTTCACAAGACTCCAAGAGAAGGTAGGAACACCAACACCTGTCCCAACCTTGTGCCACGGCCCGACACCTTTCTTTGGACCTCCGGGACTGAGACTATATCTTCGTCCGCAGGGGCATGCACCA
The DNA here is from genome assembly GCF_036971445.1 of Narcine bancroftii. Classification (NCBI taxonomy): domain Eukaryota; kingdom Metazoa; phylum Chordata; class Chondrichthyes; order Torpediniformes; family Narcinidae; genus Narcine; species Narcine bancroftii. Next base: position 27,397,702 of record NC_091480.1, on the reverse strand, counting down.
GACTCCACTCCAGCGGCCATACGACGGCCTGGTCAAGGTGGTGCATCAGAAAGGAATCATGTGGAGCAGCCACAAGGAGACCTTCACTATTGACCGCCTCAACCCAGCACACCTAGGACTGGAATACCCTGTGACTGTGCCATCCCCACATTGACAAGGTCAGCCACCCAAACGGACTAAAGAGGTGTTGGCTGCGGACTCCACACCTCCTAATGCTGATTCTGGGGAGAGGGGACATGTGGCGGCTCGCCCACGCAACAGACGAACTGGCTCATGGAGTCACGGGCAGATCTGAATGTGAGAGCTCAGGATGCAGGGCAAGCCCACAGCCTGGTGGCTGATGTCATAAAGGTCACGGGAGTCGCGAACGTCAGCGGTTTCCAAGGAATTTAAACACGTGCAAGTTCTATTAAAGTCAGTTGTTTCAACTCACTTTCAACTCTACGTGGTTCTTTCACTCGCTGTGTGCCTAGTGCAATTACAATATCTATCTAAATTTTATATTTAACACTAGAATTATTGGTCTCACAAAGAAAAATTTGAAGTGTCTGGTTGGTCATCACAGCTTGACTGTTCCTGGGTCCTCACAAATTGCTGATCCTTTGAATCCTTTGAATCAATTTGCACAGCATTTTCTTTATTTATGTTCTAACTTAATGGGATCCTTTATATTGCTTTTTGAAAAAAGGTCATTTGGGCGCAAATCTCACCTTGTGAGCATACTCATTTTCAGAATCTCGCCCCTTTTGAAATGTTCCACCTGGCCTTAACTGAAGCTTGGGGGTTGCAGGTTAAGATGGTCAGAGCATGAAAATGCAAAGGACTGTTAGAAGTTGCAATCTCTCAGACTATGGGCCACGCCCACGGAATAACTGGTTGCAGCACGGACGCATTCCACCAGATGGCGCTGTAGAGCCAAAGTGGTAGACCTGTTGAATGATTGGGAATTATGCATGAGAACTGGAAAATGGTTCTGAAGAAGAAAATATTGCATTAATCTAAGACTCTCGCAGAACCAAGCCAACCTAATAAGTGAAATACTTCTGTGTATTAACTTGTGTAAAGTGGGAAATGTGGCAGCAATTTAAATACTATGAGCTACCATTAAAACAATATGATGATGACTAGTCAATGAATTCTACTGAAGTCTTGAAGGATAAATATTGGTCTGGGCTGTGTGAAGAACATACCTGCTTTGCTTTAAAAAAAAAAACATGTGATATTTCACATAGATAGACACAGATCCATTCGAAGGCTTCATCTCCAATGTATACTCTTCCCTCTGCGCGACATTGATGCGACTGTCGAGATTTCTATGATCAAATCTCTGGATTGAAACTTGAACTGACCTAAATTTGGCCCGAGGCAAGAGTTTGAGTCACTGCTGACCTTAAAGTAGAAAAAGACAAAAGATTTTATTTCTGCGTAATTTTGAAGAGCTCCACCTATCCTGCTCTTCCCCAGGGCTCAATCCCTGGGCATTACCAGTCAATAGCTTTGAGATGGATTCAGGTGAGGCAAAGCCTTTGCACAACATTTGAAATATCATACCAGCATATTACATGTAATATGCACTGGGTTTTAAAATTAGATAATATTTTAAAAAATGCAGACCATATTCTGCAGGTCTGTCAAAGTTCTTTATCAGAACTGGGAGAAGCAAACATTTGTTTTATATTTCAGGGAGGATGAAAAGAACAAAGGTAAATATATCTGATCAAACGAGGTCTTAGGGAGAAGTTAGAGCTGAGGACACCTGATTGATGGTACAATAGGGACAGTTAGAGCAGTGGTCTTCAACCTTCCCTTTCCACTCACCTTAAGTATTCCCTATGTCATAAGTGCTCTGTGATTAGTAAGGGATTGCTTAAGGTGGTATGTGAGTGGAAAGAAAAAGATTTGAAAACCGGTTTTAATCGTACTTAATTGACGCATTATTTGCACCGTTTCAATAACTCCAAAGGAAATGGCCCAATGATTTTTTTCTCAAGCCAGATATTTCAGTAATAATTGGTTCTATAGCAGTTATTCTCAACTTTCCCTTCCCACTCTCATCCTACCTTAAGCAATCTCTTACTTATCACAGAGCACTTATGGCATAAGGATTGCTTAAAGTGGTATGTGAGTAGGGAAATTTTTTTTTTGAGAACCACTGAGTTGGAGCGAGGTAACGCAAAGGAAAGTAGAAATTGTAAAATGAAAAGGTATCATGTAGGATAGAATTCGCCCAGTCCTCACCTTCTGCCTCAATAACCTGATAATTCAACAAGTTGTCATTTTGAAATTCTCACCAATATCAATATGGTTTTGTCACCTTGTCCTCTCTTCTCGGCATTTCCAAGGGATTCTCCTGTTTAGCAATTCATTGGTTCACTCTTCTGTCACTCCCCTTCTTGCAGCACTTTCCTACCTAAACGTAGGCAATGTGGTACTTGTACATTTCCTCATCCCTTCCCCTCATCCATGGACACCAAACAATCCTTCCAAGGTAATTAGTGATTCACTTGCACTTCTTCCAACCTAGTGTAATGCATTCAGCCTTCACAATATGGTCCCATCTGCACAGGAGAAACAAAATATTTTGGTGCCTAATTGCTAAGTACTAATATTCAGTATTGCTGCCTGCCATTTTAATTCCTATCCCCTTTGCACTCTCTCTCTTATCTATTTGCAACCTCCTGTACTCTTGTAACAATGTCCAATGTCAGCTTGAGATACATCACCACATCTTCTGCCTGGGTGTGTTGTCATCTTCCAGACTCTATATCGATCTCCTCAACTTCAAGCCTTCTTTTACTCTCACTTCCTTTAAGACATCCAATATACATAAATGATCTGGAAGAGGGGACAGAGTGTAGTGTATCCAAGTTTGCTGACAACACTAAATTAAGTGGAAAAAGCAAATTGTGCAGAGGAAAATGTTACGAGCCCAGAGGATTCTTCTCAGGAAGATTCTTGCTGGTTTTCAGAGAGTGATTTGTTGTTTGCTGGACACAAACTGGTTCCTTTTCATCAGCCACATCAGTGTCTTGCTGAAGAAACTTGCCCCATCAGGGTTTTCCAGATGATAACCTCTTTCTTTCAGGTCACTACAGAGTTCCTTTTTGTTTCAAAGGCTCTTTATGCATTCACTTTTTTTTAAACATTGTACGTTAATGATTTGGATTGTGGAATAAATGGTTTTGTAGCTAAGATTGCAGATGATCCAAAGGTGGTGGAGGGTCAGGTAGTGTGGAGGCTGAGAGAGTAGTGCAGAGAGACTTGGATAGATTTGGAGAATGGGCAAAGAGGTGGCAAATGAAACACAATGTTGGAAAGAATAAGGACAGGCTATTTCTCGGATTGGGAGAAAATTCAAAATTCAGAGGTGCAAAGGGACTTGGGATACCCCAAAGGTTAACCTGCAGATTGAGTTGGTGATGAAGAAGCTGAATGATACAAGAGCAAGGATGTGATGTTGATGCTTTCTAAGGCCCTAGTGAGGCCTCACTTGGAGCACGGGGTACAGTTTTGGACTCCTTATTTAAGAAAGGACATGGTGGCATTGGAGAGGTTTCAGAGAAGATTTACAATCTGGAATGAAGGGATTAGCACCTGAGGAACATTTGATGGCTCTTGGACTATACTACTTGGAGGGGGGAAGGGGAACCTCACAGAGCATTTTGAATGTTGAAAGGCCTGGACAGAGTAGATTTGGAAAAGTTGTTTCCCACCTATTTAAATACAGAGATGTGAATCTATTTATTTTACCAGGGTGGTGAACCTCTGGAATTTGCTGCATTGGCTGGAGGCCAGGTCATAGGGTGTATTCAGGCAGTGATCTGAATAGTCAGGTTATCAAAGGTTATGAGGAGAAGGCAGGGGAGTAAGGTTGAGTAGGAGAATGGATCAGCTCACGATGGAATGATGGAGTTGATTCGATGGGCTGGATGGCCTACTTCTGTCTCCTATATCTTGTGGTCTTATTGAATCTATATTTTCTTCAATTCTTCTGGGAAAGCTATTTTTCAAATTGTGCATTTTCCGCGAATGAATGTTGCAGTGGCTTTGAAATTTAATCGTTTAAATAGTACATTAGTGGTAGCATGCTAAACTTGCTCAGTTTGTTTGGACTTTTTGGCTTTAGGCTGGGGTGTTTTCTCTGTGTTGCAATGCAAGATTTAACTCTATAATCCCACAAAAAAACAGGTCTGCACTATTCAGTTCATGAGACACAAGTACGAAAACTTTCTTCTTTTTTTTTCAATCTTTTTATTGGTTTTTTTGGGGAAAAAAAATCAGGTTGCACAGATACATTCAGGTAAAGATAAAATAGAATTGCAAATGATTAACAGTAAACAAGATACGTATGATCCATGTTGATGATGAAAAAACAAAAGGGAAGAAAAGCCATCTATTGCTAATCTAATTTCCAACCCCAGCCTGAATGATTCAGGCGTCAACTACTAACTTCAATGCTAATTGGTTCAAAAAAAGGGAAAACTTATTTCTAAACGTGACCCAGTGGACAATGGTAAGGTCTTCTGAATGCACTAAGACACAACAAATACAGGGGTTTAATTATAAAGAATAACACTTGCTATTTATATTGCATTTGGAATATTATGTGTAGGATTCATCTACCTACTTAATTAAGAAAATATATACTTTCTACCAATAAATGAGGTTGGACGTGATATTGAAAGCACACCCGATTATTGAACTCCTTATTTAGGATTTGAGTGATTGAACCAATGGGAACCCTTCAGTTTTCACAAGATATAGGAGCAGAAGAAGGCCCGCTGGCCCATTGAGTCTGCTCCACCATTCTAATCATGAGCTGATCCATCCTCCCACTCAACCCTATTCCCTGAATTTCTCCCCATAACCCAATGGTTCTCAACCTTTTTCTTTCCACTCACATACCACTTGAAGTATTCCCTATGCCATAGGTGCTCTGTGATTAGTAAGGGATTGCTTAAGGTGGTATGTGGGTGGAAAGAAAAAGTTTGAAAACCACTGTTTTAATCGTACCTCATTGATTATGTGCACGGTTTCATAACTCCAAAGGAAATGGGCCAGTGATTATTTTTCTCAAGCCAAATATTTCAGTAACAATTGGTTCTAGAGCAGTGGTTCTTAACCTTCCCTTCCCATTAGTAAAGTAATCCTTTACTAATCACAGAGCACCGATGGCAGTGGGATTGCTTAAAGTGGTATGTGAGTGGGAAGAAAATGGTTGACAACCATTCCCCTAACCCTTGATGCCCTAAGATTTGGCCAAGAATCTCCATAAACTATGAAGATTTTATAACTTGGAGGAAAATATAGGCCAGGTCAAGTTGAGATTCCTTTCATCACTCTTCCAGAACGCGCACCGCAAATAATAACTTTTTGTGTTTCAAGACGGGATCTTCTGTTTAAGAATGACTTGAACTAGCCTGCATCTGTACAGATTCAACTAATGGGCAGTGGAGACACACCAACGCTAGTTAATAAATTAACACTACATGAAAACCACAATGAAACTGCTGTCACTTGATGAGGTTACTATCCTGGATTACGACTAGGTACGTTCCACTGATGCCAAAGTGGACCTTTATGATCTGAGGATAATGCCAATTGGGGAATAGTGTACAAAATAGGTAATGTACCCAAATTATAGGTGATTTATTTGAATCAATCAATACAGTTACCTTAGTCTTTTAAAAAAGGGACTTTGTAATGGTGCAGACAATCTTTTTGTGTACTGGAACCTGGAATGGTTGGTTCATGAAATAAATTGGATAGGTTAGGTTTGCATCCACTGGCATTTAGCAGAGATGGTGGGGAATTTTCCAAAATATATAAATTGTTAAATGTCATGACAGGGATGATGTGGAAAGGATGTTTCTTCTTGCGGAGGAATCAAGAACAACAATTCTCATTGGGGGCCTTGGAGGCCTCAACTGATTTAAGATGGAGCATGGACTGTAATCCTAAATATTTTAAAATTATTTTTTTATGTAGTCAATCAGAGAGAAGTACATAAATTTCACTACTTCATAGGGAAGGGGGCCTATAAACTTTGAGGAGAATCCTAAGGGGGCAACAGTCAAACAAGAATGGCTAATCTATTAAAATTAAATAGATTTCAATTTTTTTTTGAGATTGGCATTAGCTGTGGCTAGAAAATGTTTGGCAATTACCTGGGAAAAATGAGACTGATTTGAGTATTCAGAGATGGCATATGGAGTTGAGGTCCTTGAATTCCATTGGAGATAACATATAATTTATGTGATCATTATCTTTTTTATTGTAAAACTTGGAGCCCGTATTTGGATTATACAGGGTTGAATTATTAAATCCCCTCGCTGCACAGTAGTGGTGTTACTTCAAACCATGGTAATTAATTGATGAATTTTGTTGTTAAGGCTGATCTCCTTTTTCTTTCTTTCTTCTTTTGGGGTAGGTTAGAGGGGAATGAGTGGGTTAGGGAATGGGGTGGGGGGGTTGTAGGGGGTTAGTTTTAAAATATCATGTATGTATTTTGTGTATTGCTTTTAAGTTTTATTCATGAATTGTATGTTTCAATGAGATTCATGATTCAGAAATAAAATTTAAAAAAAAGTGGCTGATCTAGAACAAGTGACCAGTGTTTCTTTTTAAAAAGTGGATTACCTATTTATGAGACAAATAAGAGGTGAATTATTTTCTGAGGGTTGTAAATCTTTATTTCTCATAGAAGGGTGGAAGTAAAGTCTTGGGGAATATCATTTACACCAAGATAGAAAGGTATTTGATAGACCAGGGAAAAGTTATTGAGGAGAGTCCAAAGGTGGAATATTCAGTCCAGCCACGATCATGTTAAATGACAGAACTGATTTGCGAGGCAAGTAGCCTCTCCCTTTCAAAGATCAGTCTGTCTCTCTCACGTACTTTTTATCTGTCTCTGTTTTGCATATTGGATTTTGTCATCCTTGCTTTGTACATGTCAGTGGCTTCGCTAGGGTTGGTGTCATCCACTGCAGTAACTCACGGTGTCACCCCCCCCCCCCCACACACCCCGCGCGCTAGTAGTGCGTGCAGACGAAACCACATGGTTTGAAGCATCATCATAATTGGGTAATAATGACGGCTCTGACCGGAGCACATTAGAAGATTCAAACAGTAAATTAGCATTGAGTTTTAGCCTTGTAGGTATATTGATGCATGCAAGCTGGGCTTACGAAAAATGTTTTTGTTTGTTATAACTAACTACAGAGATATTTTTATTAAAATGATAATAAATTTTTGCAGAAATACTGCACACAAATTTTATAGACAGTCATTTTGGTGTCACCCCTTATGATGGCAGTCCACACCCGCTGTACCCACCTAGTGACATCAGTGGTACATGTTCCTCCTCTCAACTGACCTTTCCATGCTTTCTGAGAGCCACATTCTTTTACTCCTCCCTCTGAATGAGGTACTCCACTCCCTTTCAATTTCTGACTCATAGTTCACAACTTTTACACCTTAAAATCTCTGGCCCTCCTTGTTTCCAGAACTGCACTCCTCCCTTAAAATTAGTTCAAATTAATTGGTTTTGACACATCAGTGTTACCAGCAACTCTATCAGCGATGTTCATTCGATCAAAAACTAATTCTGCTGAGGCATAAAACTTTAAAAACTGGAGTTAGATGTCAAATGCTAAAATCTTAAAAATTTCTACATAACCCAATCTAATTTTATTTTCCAAGACTTCAAAGTAGTTTAAATCCTTATCTTAATTAATTGTTCCTCTTCTATAATAGAAAATAGCATTTAAAACTGAGGTAAACGTAACCTGACTGAAACTAACCTGTATCTTCTAAAGAGGGTGTAGCAGTTGATCTTGGGAAACATGACTGAACATAAATGCACAGATTTTCCAGTAGCCCAGTTACATTTCCTCAGAAGAAGATGATGCTTATGGCGTGCACAGGAGATTAAATCTCCCAGCGCACGCTCTGTTCTCACTGCTACCATCAGGAAAGAGGTATAGGTGCCAGAAGCTCACTTCACTAGGTTGAGGAACAACTGGCCCCACTGCCATCAGACTCCTCAACAACAAACTTGATTTAAGGACTCTTACTTTTGCACTTTATTGATTTTTTTCTCTCTCTGTTTTGCACAATTGTAATATTTTATTTAAGATTTTAAATAGATTTACCAATCAACAATCATAGCAAATTCAAAACATGACAAAAACCCACTCCCTCCACCCCCCCCTCTATATAAGTCCTATTAAACAGAGAAAGAACAAAGAAAAAGAAAAAAACATCCTATTGTCAGTGCGTATAGTAAAACATATGGAGAGACAATAATACCACAGTGTTAAAATCTTTACAGAGGTCTACTGGTTAGCAAGTAGCAATCATAACTCTATATTGCCACCAGTGAGGTACCCACATGCTCTAAATAAGGCTGCCAGATTTTTAGGAAGGTGCTATATCCCTTCCCGAGATAGTATGTGACCATTTCAAGTAGGATGCAAATATACATCTCCGAAGACCACCTATCCTTGAGTAGATGGGAGTCAGACTTGTTACCTCTATGCACTTCCTGGTCACACAGAAGGCAATTTCTGTTAATTTAATTTGAGAATTAGTTAGTGATCTACCCACCAAATAGACGATGAAGCTCTACTGGAAAGGTGACCCCTGTGATCTTGAATAGCGTGTCACAGAGGTTATACGAAAAGGGCCTCACCTTCATGCAAAGCCAGGTAGAATATAAAAAGGAACCAACTTCTATATCACACCTAAAATACATCTCTGATAATTCAAGTTTATATTGATGTAATTACTCTGGGGTTAGGTACAGTTGATGGAAAAAATTATAATGGACCAATCTATACCTGGCATTGAGAGTAGCCAACAAACTTCACTGACACAGATCTGACCAAAGTTGTTCGTCAATTGTTGTGTCTCATCTCACCCTAGATTCATGCAAACCTGGCTTTGATCTCTCACATCAATAACAAGTACATTCTAGAAATAAACATATATAGTTCCTTCATGGAATAGTTTCTCTTTTTCATTGAGTCCCACTAGAGTCATTTCAGGGTCCAACTTGGCACTAGGGGAGGATTGCAACTGAAGGTAACAAAAAAAGGTCTTAATGGACAAGTCATAATTCTTCTTCAGCTTTTCAAATAACATCAAAAGACCTTTTTAATAACAACTCTCAAGACATTGTAGCCCCTTATGATACCAGGCTTCCAAAATTTTATTGTTCAGAGTCAAGTTTATAAGTTCATTCTGTCTCCTCAGTGACAATCTTCTTTTCAGCCCAGAGCCTCCACAGGTCTCACCCCATATTTTAACCAAGTGTGTTAAAATGGGGTTGTCAGTTCTGCTGGCTATAATTCTGGAATTCAATTTATGCATGACATCATTATACAATTTCTCTTTTAGTGAGTACAATCCAATTTGTACCCAGGAGGGGGGTATCATCCCTCTCAAAAAATAGAAAGAAATGAATCTCGTTTGGGCCACCAAATAATACTTTTTGAAACTAGGCAACCAGATGGCTCCTAACCTATAATCCCATGTTAACTTTTCCATGGATATTCTAGGTACTTAAAGTTCCAAATAAATTGCCCAACATGCTTAAAAAAATCTTTATAAAAAGGTTTGAGATTGTGGGATTGACAAGGACTGGAAAAGGTACTGCAATCTTGGCAATGTATTCATCTTTATACAATTAACCCTGCCAATTAAAGTGATGGGCAAATCCATCCACTTACTCAAATCTTCTTCAATTTTAGCAGGAGGTAATTAAGTTTGCATTAATACTGAAGATCATCATCCACCATTCCCAAGGTATTTGATACCATCTGAGAGCCATTTGAATGGACTTGTTCACTGATACTCAGCAAGATCAAAATTCTTTCACAGTGAGATTAAAGTGTTGTAGTGATAGTGTTAGTGGGATGATTTCACTTTTTCCCCAGTTTACCATGTATCTTGAAACTTTGCCATAAGTTTTAAAAAGAATCTGTAATTTAGTAAAGGAATTAATTGAATCTGTTAAATGCAGGATTACATCATATGTCATAAGATTAATTTTGTGGAAAATTAACCAGGAGTGGCCTTCATCGATGACTCAGAGTTATGTCGACTAGGTAATTTTATGGAAATAAACCACAAATTGACCAAATATCAAATCTCATTTATAAAACTAACATTGGCGGTGGTGAAAAATCGTGATCACTTGGAAGTCTGACTCCCCTTGACTTACAGCATGAAGGATTGCAGAATAAACAATGTATACCTATGGAAAAAAGTCACATATAATTTAAAGAACAATATGACACTTTGTAAAGGTCTGGGCAGCCATACCTAAACCACATAGGGGCCAAGATATAGTAATAAAAAGGAAAAATAAGTTATAAAAGTAACTATTATATATACAGTTGTACTCTATATATTTAATGTAATGAGGAATGGAGCTATTAAAAAAAATCATGTGAATTAGAAAAAAATGATTAATTTTGTTGTTTTTCTGACCCGCCATAAAACACTTTACTTCCGGGTCTTACAATTAGTTTATTTACATTTCTCTGTTTGTTGACATGTATTCGTTGAGTACAGTTTTTTTCACACTACCAATCAGTGGTAATCCTGCCTCACCCGCAAGAAGAAGAATCTCAGGGTTGTATGTGATGTCATGATGTACTCTGACAATAAATTTGAAATCTGAAATGAGGGCTTTGATGTGAGTCTATACCAGAAGTCTGAAGGGTCTGCACAATGAAATTTTTTGAGAAGATCCAGCTACCTATCCTTTCTAATCTGTCTGCACTGATCCGCTTCATTTCACCATGTATCAATGCCTGGTGTCCAAGGTCACAGCTTACATTGCAGCAAGCAGAAGTCACTACTATCTGAGATCTGCAGTGGGACCTTAGATCTTTATCACAACAGGCTTAGATTGCAGCGATCATGACTATCAGCTCTGATATCACTACAACACTTTAATCTTGCTGTGAAAGAATAAGTTTAACAAATATGCTTAACATATTTAGGTGAGAAAATGCAATAGGATGGTGGGAACATAATTGCCTTTTTAACGTCTGTGCTGTAGTGAGAGAGTAGCTAGCACAACACAAGAATGTCAATGTACCTTGAGTGAAGGACACTGACATTTTCCAGACATTTCTTGACACCACAGGGTTACATGCTATTGTGGAAACAAAATTCCCAGGTGTGTGAAACATGTAGGGGTCTCGTGCAGACCCCTGCCTGAAATGTGTATTAAAGTACGATGGGCTCAGTGTAGAAAACGAGTTACTAAACTCTTTCCTTATCACTCCTTACTCCTGCTTGTGTTACCAAGGGGCAACCAAGAAACTGTTGTAGTATGCTTAATTGAGTTTGCTTTATTTTTACTGTTTGGTTTATTACAACACGAGCTAACTTTAATATTGCCTCTACCACTTCAATGATACTGTTGCTTGTTTCCCATTTTCAGAGCAGCCTGGACTGCTGCCATTCATAGTGAGGTGACAGAGTCCCAAACAAGGCCGTCTAGTTTTCTTTTAAATCTTCTCAAGACCAGATCTTGTCCATTGAAAGTCAGCATCCTTCCTTCAGCAATATTTGAAGCAGCAGTGAGAGAATGCACTGAGGAGTAGAAACAAATGAAGTCATATCTAATTTGCTTTTAAGTTTAGCATGGTAACAGGCCCTCGAGACCAATTACACCGATGTAACCAATTAACCCACAACCCTGTATGCTTTTGAAATGTGGTAGGAAACTGGAGCACCTGGAGGAAACCAACGCGTATGTGGGCAGAATGAAATCTTGTAATAGCATTGCGCTAACTATTCTCTGTTTTAATCTTTCAACCTTGGTTTCCATTCCCATCACCGTTGTTCTCACCTCTTTCTTCCCTTGCTGCACCTTGACATGTTTGCACACTTTTTCAGGTCCGATGAAGGGCTGCTGGACTCGAAACTTCAACTGTTTCCTTCCTCGCGGCTGATGCCTAATCCGATTATTTCCAGCACTTTTTGTTTCTACTTACGATTTCCAGAATTTGCAGCTTTTGGTTTTTCAAAGTCCGAGAGAAGACCAGCAACATGGTGCAGGTGGCAGATCTGTGGGTGAACAGCATCAACGCTTTGGATTCACTCCTGATCTCTTGCAGTTTCTATTTGGTTTTCTCCAGATGCTCTTGCTTCCTCTCAAATGCCAGCAATATGCAGGTTTGGATGTTAATGGACAACTGCAAGTTGTTTAGTGTGGGTGGGTGATCAGATTGTGATATAGCAGTTGCAGAGAAAAATTAGAGGGGGAAATAGGATCTATCATAGACTTAATAGACCTAGTGGCCTCTTTCTAAACTTGACAGAAATGTGGAATGGGATGCACAGCGGTAATTGGCTAATGTTAAGTTTTGTCTGGGTGCTTGTATAAATGTGTTTTGTAGCATTGGTTTGGTATTGAATGTTTTTGTTGAGGTCAAACGAGTGGAAATGCTTACAGCAGAGAAGGATATGTTTGGCAGTAATACTGCAAAAGAAATTAGGATTGCGCTGCATGTAAGCATAGCTTGATATCTATTTCTCTGACTGCCCAGTCAGGAAATTTCTAAATTTCCTCCTCGATGTCCTTCTCTTCTGGCAAAGGATGAGCCCACTGGTTTGCATGTAACATGCAACAGAGTGCTGCTCATCTCGGGACAACCTGTAACATTACAAAGCCATTCCAGTGTGGCCCAACCAGCGGACAGTTACAAGTACCTAAATGATCTGTTCTGTTGAATTGTGACAGGGACCATATTTTTTATGTGCAGGGGGTTCTTGTGTGCATGGGGTTTTCATAACAGGCAAGAGAAAGGGGTTTGGAAGATAACTTTTCTCTCAATGTGGTTTTGGCATAAAATCTAATGTAGCAAGACATCTTTGATTCATAATAAAAGGGACTTTGGTTAGAATCAGCCATTTTCAATGTGGGCCCTAAGCCCCAACCCCTTCCCAGGGGCCATAGCACATTTAAGTAAAAGCCTTATTTTCCTTTCACATGTAATCATTTAAATACTTTATTTGGTTTTTTTCTCTAGTTGGTAGGAGAGAAGTACGGAAGAAACCAAAAGTTGACAGCTTCACAGGGAAGGGGGCCTGTAAACTATGAGGAGAGTCCTCTGGGGGCCACGAAGAAAAAAAGGTTAGATTATGTTCATTCATGCATCACTATATTTTTACAAAAAGCCTCACTATATTACTCAACACATTTACAAAGCTAACAAAAACAATCTATTGTAAAACTATCTAATCCAACCTATCACCTCAGGCTGTGATACTCTGAGAAGGCTTGACAGAACAAGTTTCCTATTATTGTAAAGCAAATTCTCTTTATTTTCCACGCAATGTGAATATAAAGGCACAAAATTGAATAACTTGGAGATCTTTTAGACAATAATCTTGTTTTTCTGTTATTAAAATTGGCCACAAACATTGGTGCAAATCTAAATCTTACCTCAGAAGTTCAAAAGCATAATTTCGTGGAGGTTTCAAAGGTGAATTTATCTCTCCATTTTGATTGCAGCTCATGACTTGGGTCAAGAGCAGAAGTTTGTGTGCTATAGAGCTTCCACCTCCTTGCCAAACATGTAGGACATTATTTAGGAGAGCAAGTATTCTAAGAGATCTTGCAAGCCTCCATGCGCACAACAAAATGTAGCCTGAGCTTTAAATGCAACATTCCGACGTTGGACTCGCCCTGCAGCTTGTACTAAAATGGAATCTGTGGGTCAGCCATCAATCAGATGTAACCTTGTGGTTGAACCAACAAGCACGTGAGCAGAGTTGTCTTCTTGTTCTCTGCAGAAAAGAAGTGCTGACTTAATTTTGGACTCCAAGCTAATTGATATTAAATAAAGGTTTTCTGACAGGTTTCCCAATCATGCTTACAGCTACCTTCTGGCAGTTGTTCCAACAAAGTTCTGGCAAGTCCTCCATAGCAGCATGCATGTTTTCCTTGTCCTCTAGCAAACCACTGCTTGTTCTATCCTTTATGTCTGCATGGTCCATTCTTGACTGGACTAACAATCAACACGTGCTAATGCCAAGTTACTTGCAGTATTGAGTTATTGACTACAAAACTCTCTCCTTCCTTTTCTTTCTCTACACAGCTACATAACGGTTTTAAATATTTTAAATTAAAGGGATTTAAGGGTAAGGTTATGGTGCAGGGATGTAGGAGGCGGGTGCTTGCATATCAGAGGAGAATGCTTTGATGGGAAGATGAGGAGAATGTATCAGAGATACCAATTGGATTTATTGTCAGAGTACATCACATACAACCCTGAGATTCTTCTTCCTGTGGGGATGGCAGAATGACCACTTATTGATAGTACACAAAACTGTACTTAAGAAGATACATACACATGTAAGCAAATAAAGAAATGTAAACAAACTGACTGTGCAATACACAAAATAAAAATACAATGAAGTGCAAAAGTAAGAGTCCTTAAATGAGACTCTGGTTGAGTTTGTTGCGAGAGGAATCTAATGGTGGAGGGGTAGCATGTGTTCCTGAGCCTGGTGGTGTGACTCTGGTAACATCTAGACCTCTTTCCTGATAGTAGCAGCGAGAACAGAGTGTGTGCTGGGTGGTTAGGGTCTTTGATGATTGCTGCTGCTCTCCAACTTCTCAGTCGACTATCTGGCCGATTGTGCACGCTGTGACATGTGCACGTGAGTCGTCAGCCTTGACCAAGCATGTGGAGGCAGGGTGGAGCTTGTGAATATTGAGGTGTGTGTCTCAAGTCAATTAAATGGAGGTGGTTGGGAGTGAATAATAGACTTAGTCACTGAGTAATGACTAAGCATTTGAAAATTCATTGAATGATCTTAATTGCTCTTGCGAGTCCATTCCTGGCCATGTGCTCCATTCTCAAGGGCCGCCTGTGCTGTGGGAGAAAACATTCAAGCCACTTCTCTCATTTTGTGCTATTTTCCCCACTGGTCCCTGAGTCAGCCAAAATCTTCATACTAATTGAGGTGTAGGCTAACATTAAACAGGTTTGACAAGCTTTAACTGGTGCTGGCTACTTCCCATATTCATCCCTATGAGGCATCCAAGCAGTACCTTACAGTCATTGTACTGAAAATGTATCTCAAGTAGGCATGCTGACTGAATTTCACTGGACAATAATTCTCGTTAAGAATAAGAGCCAGGAAATTAGATCATGAATCAATTACAAGACAAGTTTATTGTCATCTGATTACAAATGTACAAGCCGACAAAACAGTGTTCTCCAGTCCTCGGTGCAAAACACGCAGACACACAACAGACAAAACAGATATACAAACAATAGAAATACAGGACAAATATCCTCTATCCAAATAAATAAATAAATAAACACGTTTTCGTGAAAATGAGTCTCGGATCATTAGTTCTTTGGCTGTTCAATATTCTCACAGCCCTTAGGAATAAACTGTTTCTCAGCCTGGCGGGGCTGGCTCTGATACTCCTGTATCTCTTTCCTGATGGGACCAGCTGAAACGTGCTGTGTGCAGGGTGGAAGGGGGTCCTCAATGACTTTGCACACCCTTTTCAGAGAAAGATCCTGGTAGATTCCATCAATTGGTGGGGTGGGGGGGAAGCCGAGGAGGGAGACTCCTGTGATCCTCTCTGCCACTCTATGGTCCTGTGGATTGGCTTTCGTTTGATCCATTTCTCTGCAGCAAACATACACTGTGAGGCAGCCGGCCAGGACACTCTTGATAGAGACCTGTAGAAGTTTGACCTAATTACGTTTCTTAACTGCACTAAAGATAATTGGGCAGTGTAAAATGGCCCTTGTTTTAGAATCTGGGTGTGGTGTGCTGTTAGCCAGAATCAGATACACACAAGGTAAAGACTGTACAACAGGCTTTAATCCACAAAGCCTTCCACAGAGCCAGGCTGGCTGTAGCTGCAGTAACTCTGAGTGAGCTTCGGGAGGCTGGCGCAGGCTTATATCCCAGAGGGTGATTGACACCTGACTGGGTGGGGCTTGATCCCTTCAGGCTGACTGATTGGCAGCCGTCCAGGTGTTGTCCTGTCCCCTTACACTCCCGCAGGTACAGAGGTTTCCCCCTGCAGTAGGCCGATGGGATTAATGTAGATGAATATCTGATGTCAGCTTGGACAACGAGAGCCAAACAATCTGTGCCAGTGCTGTTCAATTACATTACCTTGTGATCTCCTCTCCCAGGAGATCTCCCTGCTTTTGGTCTAGTTCCAGGCTGGAACTTACCCTGATAATGGTACAGAAACTGATCCACCATTAGTTGTATTGGTATCATACAGAGGAGGTGGCAACAAAAATCCCAACGAACAGATTTGTGTAAGTGTAATGTGAAAGTTCACCACAATGACACAAAACAGTAATGGTTTTGTTTCTAGTGTTTTACCATCTAAGGCACTCTAGTGAACAGGGTTTCAGGGTCATCTGAATACAGTTCCCCTTCACTAGTGTGTGGGCAGGACAGAATCTTGCAATAAGAGTAGTGAAAGCTAATGCATGACATTGAAAAGAAGACCATGTTCAACCATCCCAATCAAGGTCTGGTGGCGGTTTAACATTAATAATATTGATAAAGGAAGACTGAACATCCACAGGAACTGCTCTCACTCACCATCTGAGACTCCTATATTCATGAAACTATTTATTTATACAGTGGACCCCTGATTTAGCACGACCTGATTTAATGCGAATCCTGATTTAATGCAATGAGTCATTGGTCTCGGGCGTCGGGCTACTGCCAGGAGTGAGTACAGGGACTTGAGGCTGCCGCGAGGACTTGGGGCTTCTGAGAGCAATGGGGACTTGAAGCTGCTGCAAGCAGCAGGGACAACCAGTTTACTAGAAATTAATGTGTTTTAATTTCAACTGTAACTAAAATGATTTATTGAAACCTTGATTTAGCACGAGGGGAGCTCTCCGGCTACAAGGTTAATTGGAGAAAGAGAAAAATCATGGGGGATTACAGTCAATGCCAAGAAAACAGCTATTTAAAGTGGCCAAAAATGGGATCAAATATTTGGAAGTCAGAATAGACAATAACTTGAATAATTTACATAGACTAATTTATACCCCCCCCTACTTGAGAGAACTGAGGACTTAAATAGTGGTTGACCCTGCCCATAACCTTAGTAGGCAGAGCCAACTGCACTAATTTGAGTGTGCTACCGAGGCTCCAGTACCTCTTCCAGACACTGCCCGTGGTGTTGCCCCGGGGATTCTTTCAAAATTTGCTCTCACAAGTAAGAAATTTCTATGGAATGGAAAGGTAGCCAGGGTCTCTATGGAAAAATTGACTTGGCATTACAGTCTGGGTGGATTACAAATGCCAGACTTCAAGAAGTACTATTGGGCAGCCTAGTCGAGATACATGGCCTCACTCTTGGAAGTGGGAGGTCTACCATCCTGGGCACAAATTGACCTCCACATGATGGGCGAGAAGGTAACAGGACTTTATTTATAAATGGGACGCCAAATTGTTATCTGGGAAAACAGGCAGCCCTATTCTTATTTGGAATAAAATCAACCAATATTTAGGTATCAAAGAAGGGCTGTCACCAAAAACACCCCTGACTCCAAATAAATTAATACCATTGATGGTAGGAAACAAGATTCTAGATGGCAGGCATTGTAATGGCATCAGGCGCATAGAGGACTGTTATGAGCAGAGGCAAGTAATGTCATTTGAACAACTCAGACATAAGTATGATTTATCAAATAAGATGTTCCATTGCTACCTCCAGAAAAGAATTTTTCTGCAGGACAAATTCGGTCCAGCTATGGCCCCACCAGTGTGCAGTGACATAGAGACCTTGATTTGAAGGGGAACACATGGAAGTCCATCTCAGCAATATATTTCTTGCTCTGAGCAGAAGGACCCAAACCAGGCCTTCACAAATTAAGGCAGGGATGCGAGTCAGACCTAGGAATAATGATTGAGGAGTGGTGCTGGTCTGACCTGTGTCATTAATGTGCGATACAGGCTGGTGCAATATAATTTTCTGCACCAGCTGTACCTGACACCGCAAAAATTGAACAGATCTAAACCAGAATTGTTAGATCAATGTTTTAGATGCGGTATTGAGACAGGAATCATTGTGCACGTAACCTGGACATGTACCAAGGTGAGGCCCTTTTGGGTGGAACTAGGTCAAGTCCTAGGAAAAATTATAAGCAATGAATTCTCGCGGAATCCTGAGTTGTTCCTGTTTGGAAATATAATGGACATAAGATTTACAATTAACCTGTCCAAATTTCAAATCCAATTTGTAATGATCGCATAGGCAGTAGCCAGGAAGTGCATAGCGATTACCTGGAAATCCGACTCCTGCCTGAACATTGCTCACTGGAACACAGAATTGCAAAGCTGTGCTCCCCTGGAGAAAATTAATTACAACTTAAGAAAAAGGTATGATACTTTTAAAAATAATTTGGCAACCATATTTGAATTCCATAGGAGCATGACTACAGTGTGATCCATCGCACCTCGCTGCCCTACCTTCCCCATCTCTCCCTCAATCGGTTGGGGGGGGGGGCGTTCATCCCATCCCAACCAGGAAAAGTCAAGAGAAGAAAACAGCCTGAGCACTGGACGCTGTGCCGTGACAAACCCATAAAACCCTGATATATGTTTTATACCTTTGGTGTGAATGTCTTTCATATCATGTGTAACTGTGGTTAGTTAAGTGTTAAATGTTGAGGGTCTTGGGGGAAGGGGAAGGGTGGGGACAGAAAGAGCTGGAACTCTGCAGAGAACTTTGTATAGAATTGATAGCTGTAAACTGTAGTCAGTGCTGATATTGTTAACATTGACGCTGATAATGTTGATATCTGTGTTCAAGTTTGGAAAATCATAAATAAATTATTCAAAAAAAGTGTGGTCTAACCAAAGTTTTATAGAGTTGCAATATTGCCTCTCGATTGTTGAACTCAATTCCCTGACTAATGAAGGCCAGCCTTCTTAACTACCCTATCAACCTGCATGGCAACCTTGAGAGATCTATGGATTTGCACCCCAAGGTCCACGCTCTTCAGAGCCCTGCCATTATACATGTACTCTGCCTTCAAGTTTGACCTTCCAAAATGCATCACCTCACACTTATCCAGATTGAATTCTATATGCCACTTTTCCACCTATACTGTCTACATCCTGTTGTAACCTACAACAACCTTCTATACTATCCACAACATCTCCAACCTTTGTCTCATCTACAAACTTACTGACCCATCCCTTACTTCTTCATCCAAGTCATTTATAAAAATCACAAAGAGCAGTGGTCACAGAACCTGCGGAACTTCATTCTCTACTCTGGCAGGAACACAAAGCAGACAGAAAACTGATCGTTACCTTTACCACTTTCTATTATTAATTATAAATGTCATCAGATTTGACGAGGCAGTCATAAGTTTATTGGCAAAATGCCAAGTTGGTCCACACTTCCCAAGTGGGTATCTAGATAATGATTAGAAGTTAAAACTTGATCTTTCATCCTTTTTATCCCCCAACACCAAATCACTGAGGCAGATAGTTTTATGGTTCAAGTGGAGCCAAATTAACAAAGCTGTTCAGGTCTGCACTACTGATGGCATCAACAATATTATATTCCATACATGCCTAAATGATACCTTGTAACAGATTTATGTTCCTCAATTTAATCTTTTATAATTTTTACACTGTAAATCTCTGCTTTATTTTATTCTTTCTTTTCACTTTCTGTACCTTTTCCACATTTTGTTCCATATTTTTCTTAACTGAAACAAAATATATTAAAAAAAATGCTGCAGATTACATTATACCTGAGTGCAAGAAATAGGGTTAATTTCAAATGGATGATCTTTCATCAAATTGTAATATATCATTTATTTGATGGACTTTTCTTAGATTGCACAGTTCCCATGTTGGGTCCCTAATTTCTGAACAGCAGCTTGTTAGAGTAATACCATCCTCAAACCCTTGAAATGTTGGTGTCTTCTCCACCAAGACTTGCTTTATATCTTTGTCCCATGTTAACCTCTAAAAGAAATTTTATTTCTCTTTTAAGTCCTCTACTTCCATTTCTACGGCTGTTTCTCGTTCTTCCACCTTGTCCACTCTTTTTCCTATATCTGACATGACCATCTCTATTCTATTCATTTTTTCTTCTGCACTTAAAATTCTTCTTTTTATTTCACTAAATTCTTGTAATTGCCATTCTTTTACTGATTCCATATATTCTTTAAAAAAAAAATCCATTGTCTTGCCTTTCCCTTCTTCTTCCATTTCTCTATGTTCTTCTTCTTCTTCTTCCTCTGGGTTGGTCATCCTTGTTTTCTTTTTACTCTCTTCTTTCTTGTTCTCTTCCTGCTGTTGTGTTGCAGCTGTCATCCTCAGCTGTGGAGATCGACTCCTCAGCTGTTCCCCCCTCCCGTCAGTGTTTTTTTTTCATGCGCATCGCGCATGCGCTTTTACTTGGCTCCGCGAGCCATTTTTGTAGTCCCGAGCTCGGGACTTCCACTGACCTGAGGGAGCGGGCTTCTCTCTCCGCGGCGGGCCTCCTCGGACAGGTAAGGCCTTCACCTTCTTCTTCCGACGTTCTTTCTTCTTCTCTTCTTCCTGTTGCTTTCGACTTTTCTTTCTTCGCTGCCATTTTCTTCCCACCTTTACTTTTACTTTGTTTTAATATTTATTCTTGTACCTTTGTGTTTTGTGTATTTTTAAAAAACTTTTCCGGAGAGGGCTGGAGTTCCCTGACCGGCCACTACTCCATCACGTGACTCCTCAAATTTAATTTCTCTAGACCAGAGCTATTTTATCATTGCTACAATAGCTGAGTTTGCATAAGCCAGTTGTAGCCAAGAGTGTGTGGAAATGTGGAAAAGGATGTCATCCTCTCTATTCTAACCAGGGCCAAGGTCATGCTTTATATTGTTGACCCTGTTTTTATTGTAATACTATTTATTACAGATGAAATTAATGAAGCATGGCAGTTCTATTTTATTGTAAATATAAACATTCTTTACACAACATTATAATGCTGAATTCATCAGAATCATCCAACAAATAAATAGTTGAAAGATAAGGCAACAATTGAATTGCATTCAATTTCATTGCAAATGTTCAATATAGAGAATACATCCAATATACATTTTATCCTTCACTCTCTACTCTGGCAGGAACACAAAGCAGACAGAAAACTGATCGTTACCTTTACCACTTTCTATTATTAATTATAAATGTCATCAGATTTGACGAGGCAGTCATAAGTTTATTGGCAAAATGCCAAGTTGGTCCACACTTCCCAAGTGGGTATCTCGATAATGATTAGAAGTTAAAACTTGATCTTTCATCCTTTTTATCCCCCAACACCAAATCACTGAGGCAGATAGTTTTATGGTTCAAGTGGAGCCAAATTAACAAAGCTGTTCAGGTCTGCACTGCTGATGGCATCAACAATATTATATTCCATACATGCCTAAATGATACCTTGTAACAGATTTATCTCTTATGATTAGTAATACACCTTGACCTTCTTAGCTGCTGCGTCAGTAGAACGTGCAGAGTTGTTGGTGATGCTATGACGGCCCAATTGCATATACTCTGCACACTAAGCCAATAGACACAACGAAGAAAGAAAAATACAGGAGATATCAGTTTCCTAAAATAATCTTCTGGAAAAGATAGAACAGATTATGAAGGAATATTATATTGCAAGATTAGGTAATCTGAAAGGTAAAATATTTTCCTGGTTGTTTTCATATAGTTGCCAATTTTGTTGCAATCCATTGTTCACTCTAATCTTATCCAAGAATGCTAGAATTCATGGAATGCCTTTTAGCCATTCAGCCCATTCTCTGTGAAATATCCAGTCAGCTCATTCCCCTGTTCAATCTTTCAAGTTCCATCTATTTATTGTAAGAATTGAATCTGGTTTTACAGTCCTTTAGGCATGAATTTCAGGACATTATTTAATGCATGGAAAGAGTTTTTCATGTCAATCCTAACACTTTATCTTCAGTTTCAGATTTCAAAGTAATCCCTCAAGCTGGTTTCAAGCATACTGAGACTGTTAAACTTTCTTGAAAATTCACCAGAGCGATTGAATTATTTCCAGTAAATTGGCAGAAAGCACAATCCCAATTTATAAAATTGACTGAAATGTGATACAAATCATAATTATCCAAATAGAAAGGACTCCATTGAGTGAAGCAGAACTAGGCACTGGAAAATAAAATAAAATGAAAAACATTTTGTTAGTAGTTATCTTCTACTGTTTCTTTCAAATTTCACTTACTATTGTTTCATTTACAATGGGATATTTCTCAAATGTCACTTCACACCATTTTCAACTTGTCATTTTTCATAATCATATTATATGAGTTTGTTGATATAAAATAGTTGAATTTTGTGGACCAAGTATTTTTGGGTAAAATTTAGGGGGTCGACTATTACATCTGTATTACTTTTAACCACAGTAAATATCTGTGTTGTTTGAGGTGTTGGGAACTCAGATGGGCAGACAGGTGGCCAGTAAATCCATGCTCAGGGTGTTGGGAGCTCCAATGGGTGGGTGGCTTGGGCCCAGGCGAGAGGTCCGCAATCAAGACATCGGGAGTTTGATGAGCGGACAGTCTGAGCCTAGGCGAGAAGGTGTCGGGAGCTCCAGAGGGGGAAAAAAATAAGGGGGTCGACTTATACACTGTATATCAAAAACACCAGATTTTGGGACCAAAAATGGGGAGTCAACTTTTACATTCTATCGACGATTACACATATATATGGTACATTTTATTTGTTTAAGTACCAGTCTTTGTCAGCTGATTCATCACATGATTATGTGGTTTGTGGAATTGTGTGTCTGTGTGGATGTGTGTGCTGAATGATGACACTGCTTTTAATAATCTTCCATTATTTTCTGCTAAAGGTATTAGCCACATTTAGAATCTACCAAAACTTTTTGTGCGTACTAAAGAATGATGTAAAATGAGACTTACAGTTAAAAAAGAGAATGTTCCCAATTCCAGCTGGTCCTCCTCCTCCCAGTAGATTGATTCCCAGACTTTCCACCTCTTGTTTTGTGTGTGCATTGATCCAGCGCTGTACTATTGCATCTGTCTCATTTTCTTTAAGGTCTCCGAGATTATTTCCAAGAAGATCACGAATGTTCATAGGCGTGAGTTTCTGAAGGAGATTAGACACAAGATAAGGTAGTAAAGTGACATCATGGTTCATGGTTTAATTTTGTTTTATTATCTCATGTAACGAGGAGGGTATCACCAGGCCAGTAACATGCACAAAAATGTACAAATATGGTAAGGAAATGATGTGATGACACTTGCCACTGATGCAAAGCACATTTGTGTGACCTATTCCATCCAGATCTATTTAAGCACATCTCATGCATTTATTCATTTATTCTCTCACACATGTTTAGGAATTGTGAAGCACTGTGTCAATGGTTCTATAAATTGTTTAAACTGAATGCAATTGGTCTTGGGAAGCAAGATGATGGAATTAGATGGTTGGTTACACATTTCCTACATTCATAATTGAGCTGACATCATTTAATTACAGGTTCCCAGACTTGAATTTACTTATTTCCATTTTAAATTTATTTGAAATATCACTATCTCTTCCTGCAGTTCTTTTTGCAGTAAAATAATAAAGTATCTGCAGGATTTCCAACTTCTGGGAAGTATGCCATGAATCCTGTCTAACAAGGGGGCTGTGTAATGATGAACTAGTTTCTATTTTTGGAGGTAATGACCAAAATCATACACGAGGATGCAATAAAACTTCAAGTGATGCTACAGTTTTCCATTTGTACCTACTTCTACTTCCAATGGATTGAGTGTCTGAAAGGTTGCATATTCCATGTTGATATTTCTAGTAGCTAAACTCTGTAAATCCGATGCTTTTGCACCAGCTTTTCAAGAGAAAAGAAAAAAACAGTCCACTTATTATTTGCACCATAGATTTAAAATTAATATAAATCTTATGCATATTAAATTAAATGTCCCTATTGTACCAGCCTCCACCACCACCCAGTTAATGCCCAAGTATACCAATCAACCTCCAACCCCTGTACATTTTAAAGGGTGGGAGGAATCTAGAGCACACGGAGAAAACCCACGTAAACAAGGGGAGAACATACAACATTCTTATAGACAGCGCTGGATTCGAACTCAGGCCGCTGCATCAACCACTACGCTAACCAAGCTGCGCAATTGTAGTGGCCATAAAAATACGTTTTTTGAATTATATATTGAATCATTATTGCATCAAATGGAAATGTTACTTACAAATATATGGAATAAGGCTGTTATAATAGGTATTGGAATCATTAGCTTGAAATTGGAATGCAACTTCTGCAATTCCAAAGATGATATCTTTCTTTGCCTGAGTGCATGTGGAAATATTGAATGGGTTGGCTCTCCTGGAAAAGAATGGTTATTTTGGTTAACACGAACTATTCTAAATCTACACTGTATTTACTGTTTAGTTCAATTATGCTGAGTTGAACAAGAAATTCCTCTTCAGGCTTTCATGTGTTTGCTGGATCACTTTTTTGCAATTCTGCTAAGACTGAATGCTCTTCACTTCCCACATTTGTTTATGACATCAAGTTCTTATCTTTACTGAATGTCAAATACAGCATCTGAAATCTGGATCTTAACCAAGCTTTGTCCAATTCTTTTGGAGGGTACTTGGAATTCTTAGTTAGAATTGTCAGAAAGAACAGATTAACAGTTAACACAACTCAACGCGTACCTGAATTCATTAGGAAGAATAGTTTGAAGGTTCTCTTCAGTCAGATTGCACAAAATTTGACCATCAATGGCATTCAACACATCTGCATTCAGTTGTCCAGATTTCTGCACATAATTTGAAACAACTGCAAATTTCTGAAAGGAAAGAAAAAAATGTAACTTCTTAGCTACATACACAAGTGAGTAAGATGTACTGTAGGAGCAGGATTAAGTCATCTGGCCTGTTGGACTTGATCCGTCATTCAATAAGATTATGTTTAATCTGATTGGACCCAGTTCCAGTTACCCACCTATTTCCCATAACCCTTAAATCCCCCATTCTTAAACAAGAATCTATTTATTTCTGACTTAAATACATTCAATAAGACAACCTCTACTTCCTTCTTGGGCAGAGAATTCCACAGATTCATGACTCCTTGGAAGATGCAATTCCTCTTTATCTCTCTTAACTCTACTCTCCCAAATCTTGAGACTATCTAGTCCCAGATGTTAGTGGAAAAACCTCTCTGCTTCAGTTTTTTCCTTGCATAATTTGATGTTTCTATAGGATCCACCTCCATCCGTCTAAGCTCCAATGAGTTTATTCCCAGTTTACTTTATCACTTCTCATAAGGCCATTTGCAGAATCAACCTGGTGAACTTCCAGCACTGCCTCCAAGCCTAGTACACTTTATCTCTTCTCAAATAAGGAGGCTAGAGTTACTCGCAGTACTGCAGCACTGGCCTCACCTGAACCTTGCATAGTTGGAGAAGACCCTCCCTGCTCTTAAATGCAATCCCTCTAGCAATGAAGGCCAACTTCTGTTTTGCCCTTTTGATTACCTGCAGAACCTGCAGATTAACCATTTGTGAGTCTTGCACAAGCCCTCCCAAATCTTTCTGTGAAACACCATGCTGCAAAATGTGCACTATTCAAATAATTGTCCAATCCACTATTATTTTTCCAAGTGGATGATCTCGCACACATACTTAATATATATACATCTCTCTGCAGACTTTGTCTTCTACACAATTTGCTTTTCCATTCAATTTAGTGTTATCAACAAACTTAGATGTGCTAGATTTGGTCCCCACCTTCAAATAATTTATTTATATTGTGAACAACTATGGGCCCAGCACTGATCCCTGCACATTCCCTAACCTTCAATTGCCAACCAGAGAAACACCTATTTATCTCAACTCTCTGACTTTTAATGGTTAACCAGTCCTATCCCTGTGCCAATACATTACCCTCAACTTTGTGCATCCTTAAGCAGAAGTGTTTGGAGCTGCTCCCTTATTAAACACCTTCTGAAAATCTAAGTAGATCACAACCACCTGCTCACTCTATCTAATGCATGTGTCATATCATCCAAGAACTCCAGTAAATTAGTTAAACTGAACCTGACCTTCCTGAACTCTTGTTGTATCAGCCTGATGGAACAATTTCTATTGCGGAGTCTCACTATTTTTCCTTAATTTTCTAACCTTCCATTCTGTCTTTTCACATTTTTGAATTACTTTATAAATA
Organism: Narcine bancroftii; assembly: GCF_036971445.1. NCBI lineage: Eukaryota > Metazoa > Chordata > Chondrichthyes > Torpediniformes > Narcinidae > Narcine > Narcine bancroftii. Next base: position 27,371,443 of record NC_091480.1, on the reverse strand, counting down.
TATCAAGGCGTAACAATCGAACAAGGAGAAATAAGAACTCTCATCTTGTGCTTCTTGGAAATCTGTGCCTGAAACATAAAATGTCATCTTCACAATCTGCAAGTTTATGACTTCCAATATAAAGTGACTGGTTCTGTAATTCCAGTAATCCTGCTATTGAAACCATCAAATTGACGTGCAGGAATTAGGAATTCGAATGGATTAAATTTTGGGTGAAATAAGAACCTAAGGAATAGAGTAGGACACATGGCCTGTCGTGCCTGCTCTACCATTCAATAAGATCATAACTGATCTGGCTGTGGTAAGTGATCTCCACTTATCTCCACTGCTCCACATATCCCTTAGTTCTCTAGTTCTTCAAGTATCTATCTGTGACTTAAATATAATTAATGAGGCAACCTCTGCTGCTTTCTTAGGCAGAGAATTCCACAGATTCACTACTCTCTGGAAGGAGCAGTTCTTCCTTATCTTTGCTTGAAATCTAGTCCCACATATCTTAAAGCAATATTCTATCATTCAAGAATAACTTGCCAGTGGAAACAACCTCCCTACTTCTCTGTTATCTATTCCTTTCAGAATGCCATCCCTGATCTATCTTTGCTCTTTAGTTAGCAACATTTTTGTGGCTAACCTTGAAGAAAAATAATATAGGGAACCAGAACTATCCATTGGATAGAATAAATCTCTCTTCCTTCAAGGCAAAATAGTTAATGTGTTTGACAAAGTCAATTTTTTTGAACCAATTACTGAACCTCAAAATAAATTAAATTCTACTCATAGATTTTTGGTCAGTTAAAGAGAACTTAAAATAGATAGTTAATAAAAAGATTTGTTGCCGACCTTACCACATCAGAAGTTAGACTGTTACCAAGTACAAGAGTAAGGATACTTGGATCTGTTATATTCCATGAACTAATTTCCTCAGGTCCATATACAGTAATTATGAATCCCAAATTTCTTATCAGCTCCTGTTGCAATCCACCAGGAAAACTCTGTTTCAAAATTTAAATTGCAATTCATTATTTTAAGGTTAGTAAGTTCCAAAAAAATATTATTTTGACATTTCTCTGGAGATCCTTTGTTCCGAAACATGCCTATGTGATGGGATTCTTCATTTACTTATATCAAATACTGAGCGTAATGGAAATGTACACAAAAGCACATAGTGAATGAGTCCTTTGTCTTCTTTTTATTCTATTCCATTTATTGATTTTTATTTCGTGCTCAATCCATTTAACCCTTTCATTAAAGTTGCTAATTATTTTCAGGAATCATTCATGGAATCTCAAGTTACTTCAGTCAATATACTAACCACTTATCTAAATATCTAGGGTAGAAAAAAGAGAAAATAAGGTGTAGAATTGAATGGAATATTTCTTTAAGATGTAATTTGGCTTTATTGAAGGTGTACTGGAATTTGATTTTATTTCCAACCCATTAATTATTAATCCTGTAATGCTTGGATTTCTCATTGTACTGTGAATATTTAACATGAGAATCTTATTTTTATATCAAGCAAACTCACCTCTCTTAATTTTGTCATTAGAACAAGAAGTTGATCCCTGTTAAAAGCTTTATTTCCCAGTTCAGTAAGGTTTTTTAGCAGCACATCATTGCTTAAACAAGCCTCCAGCTGCTCAGGTGAATATATGGCAGGAAGGGTAGGTTCATTGGTTTGTTCTTCTGTTATTATCCCTGCAGTACAATTTGCTTAAAAAAAAAGCACATCCCTTGTTGTGAGTAGCTTGCATCAAACCAAAAATGAAGAATGAAACAAAAAGGAATGAAAACTGTAATCTTTTTACTGGAAAATACATAGGATAACCCACAAATTAAAAACAAGAAGAACGGTGATAACAAGAACTATTCCAAACGTCAAAAAGGTATTAAATTTAGTCACGTATGATAACTCTGTTGTTGTAATTTCATTTGAATACACAAAAATACTGGATGTAACAATTCTACCTCCAAAAGCTGCAGAGTTCTTGGTGGTTCACAAATGCAATGATTTTGAAAATTCTTACATGAAACCAGTGTGTAGGTAAATGGGTTAAAAGTGATTCTTCACCATTTGTGAAATTCATTGCCTCGTGACAGAGAATATATTTTCAAAGCACTGGTGCCCGGCTACTGCTCACCATCAACTTGGGAGATGAGGCTTCTGGAATTTTTATTTATATCCCTTCATTGGACTGAGCTAACTTTTCAATTCTATTATGTCGAGAAATAATTATTTTACTGTTTACTTACCATCAGCGCGTTTTACTCGATTTTTTACAAGCATCAGGCTGCGCTTTTGCAACAGTTTCTGACTGATACTCTATAAAATGGAAAATTACACTCCGTTAATATTCATTTTCTGTTATGGCTAACTCAATAGCGGTAAAGAAAACTATAAATGGTTTTGGACCAAGTCTTTCACAGCCAGTAAATTTACGGAGAAGATCCCATTTAAGTTCTTGGATAATTTATTTTTAAAACATTTTTATTAATTTGATAGAGAGAAATATTACATGTATATATTGTTTCAATATTAATTAATTATTTAGCTTTTATATAATTTAATACAGAATGAGTTACATATCAATTATACATTGTCTTATATAATTCTCAAAAAAGTGAAATATCTTTATGAGAATTTTACCTCACATTCTAATTTTGAGATATACATTGCGATGAACTAAATCGATCAATCTCTTATAGTTATTAAAAAAACAAAAATAAGAACAAAAGAAAAAAAGAGAAAAAATAAACCATACCAATCTAACCCTTCCCACTCAACATGGTCACCAGTAAATGAATTGTAAAGAATCAAGAAATGGCTCTCGAACATCGGATAGAAAACCCCCAGAGCACCCTATTCTAAGTAATCAAATTATGATAATAGTCCAAGAATGGGCCCCATATCTTGTCAAATTCAACCTTGATTTCTTTAGCATTAGATCTAATTTTCTACAAACACATGCAAGACATAACGTACTGTAACCATTGCATATGAGTTGGCGCTATGCTGTCTTTCCATCTTATCAAAATTGCTTGTCTAGCTATTCAATGAAGTAAAAGCTTCAACTTTTTTGAGTTGAATTCAACAAAATCTTCTCTTCCATAGAATAACCAAACAAAGCAATAAAAGCATAGAGATCTAATTTAATCCTAAGAATCTGTGATAGAGTTTTTGTTCTCAATATTCTTGTAGTTCTGGACACTCCCAGAAAAAAAAACTTAAAATTAAACTTGTCTTTACAGGCTAATGTCACATTTACTCGCTGTTTATCAGATCTCTCATTAGATGTCAGATCATTTTTCGCAGTGTGATTTTTGTCTGTACTGTGAATGTTTTGATTTATCACAGAGTTATATTAACTTAGATGAACGTGCAAAGGTAGTGGTACACAGAGTCCGCACAAACCATCAACCACCCATTTACATCAATCTGTTTAATATTCTCTCCACATTTTCATCAGCTCCCCACAGATTTTATCACTCTCCTTCAGACAAGAGGAATAACCCACCAACTTGGAATGTGAATAAGTAAGCAGAATATTTGAAGGAAACTCCAGGAAAACATGCATTCCACATGGCACTGAAGATCAGGATTGAACCCAGGTCTCCAGAGCAGTGAGACAGCCTCTCTTCTAACTGCATCACTGTCCCCTTTCTTGTACAAAATACAGAAAATGCTGGAAACTCTCAGTAAGTCAAGGGAAACTGTTTAAAAAGTTTCAGGTTAAAATACTTTGCCAGAGCAATGTGTTTTTCTTTTCACACAAGCTACTTGGCTTACTGAATGTTTTCACCATTTTCTGATTTTTATATCAGATTTTCAGAATCTGCGATTTTTGTGTTTTTTTTTCACTAATTGTAAAATTTCTCTTACCAGCTCGACATTCAAAATGATCAGCAAAAAACCTGGAAACAAATATAGAAGGATAGATTAGAATTCAATAAATCAGCTGATGAACAAAACACCTATTCAATATCCCAGTAATTACAGTAAGTATGCAGCAAGTTGACATATGGCATACATTTGTTCATAAGAAGTGCCCTCCATGAGTGCCACACATTCCGGGGCTCAACCTTCCTATGCAAAGATTATTTGTTCAGTTGGGCCTCTAGATCATTTGCACTTGAACATTGAGCAGAACAGTAAAATCAATGGTATCCGGCAACTACAGGGATTGGTAGGTACCAGATAAGTGAATTTTCCTGTTGCTTGAGATTGCGCGTTTCACGAATGGAGAACAAATGGTGAGGTGCGCAAATTTTAAACCAGTGTTTTTTTACCCGTTTATTTTCTGCAATTTTTTTTGCTGGTTGTTTGAAGCTGCTGGTTACTTGAATTGTGGACAACAGGAATTTTACTGTACCAGTAGCATACTAGATTCACTATGTAGACAATTCTCCCTGCTTTGAGAGGTCTCTTACTGACCTTGTATATTAGAATTGCTGTGTGCTGAAGCTTGTGTATTACAGAATGTAAAATCAATTTCTTACATTTAACATATTCTTCAAGGTAAAAATCTATATTAGGTTACTGATATTTTCTGAGATTATACAAGAGGAACTAAAAAGACTAGGCATACCAATGACGATACTTGACATAATCTTTATTGCACTGAAATTGGGTAGGTTTGTTTTCATCTTCATTGCTTGTCAAAGATTATCCAAACAGAAAAATTCCTGCAAGAAAGCAAAAAGAATCTAGATTGACATGCAGACAAGTAACATGGAAATATTCTGCAGACCCATTAGAAAACTGGCCCCTAGATGAATGTTTCCAGCATCTTGAATTTCTGCTTATTTGCCCCTTTTCCCAGCTGTCTGAAACCGAAGGTACTGGCAATAAGAGGGGGAAAAAAAAGAAAAGAAAAAATATTGGAAATGCATGAAATTTTGGATATGTTTTTAGTAATAATTGGCATTTGAGCTTTGTGGAGCCACACCCTCACAGTGAATTTGTGTTTAAAATTCACAGTCTTGCTGAGGTGAAGGCTCTGAAGGAAAATGTAGGAGTGAATCCTATATGCATGGAGTATAACTCGATTTACATTCCTTCAGATATTAACTGAGGTAAAAAAAAAAGTCGACAAGGGGATCTTCTGAAACCTTTGCCAAGGTAATTATTATTAATGTAGGTTTTACTGATTATATCAAGCATATTAAAAGCAGAATGGAAATGAAAACAGTACAAGTTCTCTGCACTGACAAGCTAAGGATTCGTTTTACATGAGTTAATTAACTATGTGTTTGGCGAACACTAACAATTCATTGTACAATTCTACTGCAAGGATTACTTTGAAATAAATGAACAGCCTCTGACTGTCATTTAATAAAATCATGAATGACCTTCCACTTTAATGCCATTTTTCTGCACTAATCTCTTGATTTTATTTAGAGCTGGAAATTTATCAAAGTCTCATTTGAATTAATTCAATGACCAGGTTTCTGCAACCAAATGGGATGGGGAATAGAAAGAGTGAAAAAGTTTCTCTTCATCCCTTCATCCTTTTTCTGTGATCGTAATCTCATCCTGGAGAAAAACTCTTCCATGCTCAAGCTTTTACAATACAAGATTACTTTCATTCTTTAAACTCTCACTGTTTTTCTCTCCTGACACTGAAATATCTCTATACATTTGACATCAATGCATTGAGAAAGTTATTTAAATTAGTTCTCAGAAAATCAATTCTGCTTCATTTTATGTTTAAATTGTTACTGTTAAATAGAGATCATTAAAAATAATGAAAACTCACCTCTTATCTTGTATGAAATTTACTGAGCACTGCAAAACTTAACAGTAAATAGGAACTGATCATTTATACCCAGATATCCTGCAAGAGCTTATTCTTATGCTAATATGCAGGTGTGGTTTTTGCGTCTTTGAATTCTAAAAAAAAATTAGACCCGTCAGTGAGTCTGACGTTAACACTTGTTAGGATGTGTTTGGGCCATTGGAATTTTTGGCATTTGGAGTTTAGCAAGTTCATAGATCTCAATGTGATTTGTGTAAACATTCTCTCCATTCCTTTCTCAAAGGATATTCGTTTTAAATGACTGTTCTCTTCATTGATCCCTAGCCCAAATCCGATACATCTTACACAAACCTTCTGTCCTGGTAGTTGTTCTTTATTAGATGACCAGAAATATTTAGTAAAACACTATTATCCAAGGATTCACCCTGCTTCCATTCCATTAAAAGTACACAAATATTGCCATTTGAAAGGACTAACCTATGCCATTGTTAAAGAATTATGTAATTGCTTCAACTGTTCTTTGATACAATATTCCACATTTGTACAATTTTCTAGTAACAATGTAGAGGGGAACAGGTCTGGTGAAAGAACACACCCCTGTCTGACACCTCACTTTATTGTCTGATATCCACCAATCTCGTTGTCTATCCGTACGGCTGCACTTTGTTGGAATAAGTATAGGAGGACTCTATATCACAACGCCCCCTCCCAGTACTGATAGCAAATAGCGAAGTAAATTAATATCTACCATCAACGCAGAGTGAAAGACTTGGCCAAACTTTAAACAAAAAAAAAACTGAAGTAATGGTAATATCAAAGAAACCTAATATCCCAAAGTGTAGGATCGTATTGGGAAATGAAATCCTGAACTAAGTTCACAACTTCAAGTGGGAACATCTGATGGCAAATGCGAAATAGACATAAAAGCAAGAATAGCAATGGCTAGAACAGCATTTACAGAAATGAGAAACATCCTAACAAACAAGAAAACAGCAACTGACATCCGCCTTTGAACTCTCAGCTGCTACATTTTTCCTATATTGATGTATGATTGCGAGTCACGGACCATCACAAATCCAATGGAAAAAAGAATCAATGCAGCAGAGATGTGGTTTCTCAGAAAAATGCTATGCATATATTATACGGACAGGATAACAAACGAAGAAGTTCTACAAAGAACAAAAACCAAATGTACATTACTTAAAAGAATCAGAAAACTGTGATCAAAGTTCTTTGGACACATCATGTGAAGAGATACATTAGAACATTTAGTTACAATCGGAAAGCTGGAAGGACAAAGAACCAGAGGCAGACAGAGAATGAAAATGAGAGATGGATTAACATCATGGTTAGAAACAGGGGAGGCAATAACTACAATTGGGAGGGTCAAATACCGTGATGGATAGAGAGACATGTTTGCCCATGCCGAATGGCAAGGAACCTGAACGTTAGTAACAATTTGCATTAGAGATTAAAACATTTTTATACACATGCCTTAAGAGACCTTTTCATAATCTTGACCTCATTTCCAGTCAGCTTTCTTTTGAGATTTTACATCGTGCTTGGGTATGGTCTCACCAAGTTAATGTACAATTGAACTAAGATCAGTTTCCTCATATACTCAAATCCTCTTGCAAACAAGCCCAACAAACCAGTGGCCTTCCTGGCTGCTTTGTTACTCCTACGTGTTAGCTTTCAGAGACTTGTGCACAGGTTATTTTGAATATTTTTCAATCTCTCAGAAAGGGTTACTTCATTTTCTGAGCAGATGTAAATTGAATTGAACATTATGCAATAAACCAGCAACCATTCCCATTTCTGACCTTGGAAGGTAGGAAGCATAGAACAAAGAACAGTACGGCACAGTATGGGCTCTTCAGCTCATCATATTGTGCTGACCTATGTGAAAACATTCAACATCAATTTAACTATTCCCTTCCTCGCAGCCCATAACCCTCCATTTTCCTCCCATCCACGTGCCTAAGAGTCTTTTAAATGTCTCTATCATACCAGCTTGAATCACCACCCCTGTCCATGCATTAAAGACACCCATCAGTCTCTGTGTGCAAAAAATAATTAAATCTACCTCTGACATTTCCCCTAAACTTTCCTCTGCTCAGTTTAAATACATGTCCTCTGTTATTGGTTATTTCTGCCCTGGAAAAAGGTGTTGGCTGACCACCCTATCTATGCCTCTCATAATGTTATACATCTCTATAAAATTGCCTCTCCTCTTTTGCTTCAAGGAGAACAGCTCGCTCCATCTTGCTTCATAAAACATGCTCTCCAATCCAGACTGCATCCTGGTAACTCTCCTCTGCAGCCTGTTTCCTCTTTCTTTTTTCATTCTGTTTATTGAGTTTTATATAAATATTGAGTTTTATATATATATATATATGGCGAGCTCTCCACTGGCCACCGAGACAGAGGTGCACCAAAGAAGAGGTACAAGGACTGCCTAAAGAAATCTCTTGGTGCCTGCCACATTGACCACCGCCAGTGGGCTGATCTCGCCTCCAACCGTGCATCTTGGCGCCTCACAGTTCGGCGGGCAGCAACCTCCTTTGAAGAAGACCATAGAGCCCACCTCTCTGACAAAAGACAAAGGAGGAAAAACCCAACACCCAACCCCAACCCACCAATTTTCCCTTGCAACCGCTGCAACCGTGTCTGCCTGTCCCGCATCGGACTTGCAGCTGACGTGGACATTACCCCTCCATAAATCTTCGTCCGCGAAGCCAAGCCAAAGAAAGAAAGAAGATATGCAAGAGGAGAGTTACATGACATTCATGTATTTACAAGTGTATAAGTAAGAGAACATATTCTCTTTGGCTTGGCTTCGTAGAACATATTAGAATTTAACAAATATATATTAACCATAAATTTCTTCTCCTCTTGTAAAACCAAAAGAAAAGAGAGAGAGAAAAATAATTTTTATTACAAATCCTCTCTAACTAATCCAAAAAAGAAAGAGGAACTGGGCAGTCCATTCTGAGAGTAAGGTAGGAAAACAAAGGGTTTCGTGGTTAAAACCCAATTTACCATAAGGAACTAGGAGAGAATCAGTATAAAATTAAGATTCTTAAACTATATGTAAAAGATGGATCAAATGTCCAACTCCTAATCTTCTCCAAACTTAAACATGACGTGACAGCAGAGAGTAGAGTAGATGGGTTAAGATTTTTCCATTTAAGCAATATGGCTTTTCTAGTATGATTCCAAAAATAGCTGTTAATATATTTGGTGGTAATTCTAATCCTAGAGCTTTTGTTCAGGTCTACACCCTCTCTAAAGCTTTCATATCCTTCCTATAATGAGGCAACAAAAACTGAAAACAACCACTATGCGTGATCTGACCAGCATTTTATTGAGCTGCAACACTGTCTCATGGCTCTTGAACTCAATCCTCCAAATAATTAAGGCCACAACACCATACAAAATTTTTTGAATATTTTATTTATGTTTTTTTTCAAAAATATACACAATAAAATTTTCAATAAGACAATATATTAAGCTTTTCTTACAAGTAACAAGAAAAACAAAACATTCTCTTCCTCCATCCCCTCTTCTATACATACAGATCTGCATACCATCAGATCTTACATATCTTTTAAATATATAGAATACAGTTGGGAAAATCACTTTTTGGTATGTATAGTAGCAGCCTTTATATTCCTTCCTGTTATTGTATTTGGGTCCTTATATGGACCAGGTATGGCTGCCAGATCTGTCATACTGTCATACTATTCTTTAAATTATATGTGATTTTTTTTCCCCTCGGTATACAGCTGTTCATTTCTGCAGTCCATTGTACTATAAGTAGAGGGAGTCGGACTTCCAAGTGATCGCGATTCATTTTTTTGCTACCACCAGTGCTATTTTTATAAATGACATTTGATATTTAATCGATTTGATGCTTATTTCAATAAAATTACCAGTAGCTATAGCTCCGGGTCATCCATGAAGGCCACTCCTGTTATCCTTATTAGTTTTTCTGTGATATCTTGCCAAATGGCCTCACCTTCACGCACCACCACATAGCATGTGGAAAAGTTCCTGTTTCAGTCCCACATCTGAAACACATCTCTGAAATTTCTGCTTTTGTTTTATATAACTTCTGTGGAGTAAGATATAAATGATATAGAAAATTATACTGAATTAGTCCATATCTTGCATTTATAATTGATGTCATACTGTCCGTACACCAATCTGATCAGCTTCTTTCTGAGATTACTACACCCCGGTCTACTCCCATCTTTCATTTGCCCTCTGTAAACCTGGTTTTGCACTTTCATTTTGGAGAACATCGTACATTTTTGTTATAAATTTGGCTGTATTCCCCATCCAGACTGTTTGTTCCATTTCATTCATTTCAGGTGGGGTTAGTGTTGGTCCTTTTCTTTCTCTTAAGAATGATCTTAGCTAAAGAAAACAATGGAATGTCCCATTGGCCACTCCATATTTATGTTTTAGTTGTTCGAAGGACATGAGTTCCTTCTGTGCAATAGTCTTTAATATATATTAAAGTCCTCCTCAGCGACAAGATCTCCATCCTCAACCGATGGTCAGAACACTTCCCATCTCTTTTCAGTGCCAACCGCTCAGTCCAAGATTCTGCCCTGCTCCAGCTCCCTCAACAGCCCCTAAGGCTAGAGCTGGATGAGGTCCTCACCCTGGATGAGACATATAAGGCAATCGAACAACTGAAAAGTGGCAAAGCAGCAGGTATGGATGGAATCCCCCCAGAGGTCTGGAAGGCTGGCGGCAAAACTCTGCATGCCAAACTGCATGAGTTTTTCAAGCTTTGTTGGGACCAAGGAAAACTGCCTCAGGATCTTCGTGATGCCACCATCATCACCCTGTACAAAAACAAAGGCGAGAAATCAGACTGCTCAAACTACAGGGGAATCACGTTGCTCTCCATTGCAGGCAAAATCTTCGCTAGGATTCTACTAAATAGAATAATACCTAGTGTCGCCGAGAATATTCTCCCAGAATCACAGTGCGGCTTTCGCGCAAACAGAGGAACTACTGACATGGTCTTTGCCCTCAGACAGCTCCAAGAAAAGTGCAGAGAACAAAACAAAGGACTCTACATCACCTTTGTTGACCTCACCAAAGCCTTCGACACCGTGAGCAGGAAAGGGCTTTGGCAAATACTAGAGCGCATCGGATGTCCCCCAAAGTTCCTCAACATGATTATCCAACTGCACGAAAACCAACAAGGTCGGGTCAGATACAGCAATGAGCTCTCTGAACCCTTCTCCATTAACAATGGCGTGAAGCAAGGCTGTGTTCTCGCACCAACCCTCTTTTCAATCTTCTTCAGCATGATGCTGAACCAAGCCATGAAAGACCCCAACAATGAAGACGCTGTTTACATCCGGTACCGCACGGATGGCAGTCTCTTCAATCTGAGGCGCCTGCAAGCTCACACCAAGACACAAGAGAAACTTGTCCGTGAACTACTCTTTGCAGACGATGCCGCTTTAGTTGCCCATTCAGAGCCAGCTCTTCAGCGCTTGACGTCCTGCTTTGCGGAAACTGCCAAAATGTTTGGCCTGGAAGTCAGCCTGAAGAAAACTGAGGTCCTCCATCAGCCAGCTCCCCACCATGACTACCAGCCCCCCCACATCTCCATCGGGCACACAAAACTCAAAACGGTCAACCAGTTTACCTATCTCGGCTGCACCATTTCATCAGATGCAAGGATCGACAATGAGATAGACAACAGACTCGCCAAGTCAAATAGTGCCTTTGGAAGACTACACAAAAGAGTCTGGAAAAACAACCAACTGAAAAACCTCACAAAGATAAGCGTATACAGAGCTGTTGTCATACCCACACTCCTGTTCAGCTCCGAATCATGGGTCCTCTACCGGCATCACCTACGGCTCCTAGAACGCTTCCACCAGCGTTGTCTCCGCTCCATCCTCAACATCCATTGGAGCGCTTTCATCCCTAACGTCGAAGTACTCGAGATGGCAGAGGTCGACAGCATCGAGTCCACGCTGCTGAAGATCCAGCTGCGCTGGATGGGTCACGTCTCCAGAATGGAGGACCATCGCCTTCCCAAGATCGTGTTATATGGCGAGCTCTCCACTGGCCACCGTGACAGAGGTGCACCAAAGAAAAGGTACAAGGACTGCCTAAAGAAATCTCTTGGTGCCTGCCACATTGACCACCGCCAGTGGGCTGATATCGCCTCAAACTGTGCATCTTGGCGCCTCACAGTTTGGCGGGCAGCAACCTCCTTTGAAGAAGACTGCAGAGCCCACCTCACTGACAAAAGGCAAAGGAGGAAAAACCCAACACTCAACCCCAACCAACCAATTTTCCCCTGCAGCCGCTGCAACCGTGTCTGCCTGTCCCGCATTGGACTTGTCAGCCACAAACGAGCCTGCAGCTGACGTGGACTTTTACCCCCTCCATAAATCTTCGTCCGCGAAGCCAAGCCAAAGAAGAAGATATTATTCCTTGATCATACCATGAATTTAATATTCTATTGTCTTTGTTCTATTGCCTGTCACTTTTTAGTGATTTGACACTCCATTGTTATAGGCAAAATCCTTTGCTTCCCCTCCCCCATTGAGTACATTCCCATTTAAATCCAAGAGGGGGCAACTGTCTTCCACAAAGAAGGCTGAGAGAAATCTAGCCTGTGTAGCTAGATAGTAATTTTTTTAAATCCGGAAGTCTAAGTCCTCCCAGACGTAGTCCCATGTCAATTTTTTCAATGCAATTCTTGGTACCTTGTTATTCCATTGGAGCTATCTAATATAATTGTTTGAAAAAATTTTTAGGTAAGGGATGGGCAGCGATTGAAAAAGATATTGTAGTCTAGGCATTGCTTTCATTTTGAAGCAATTAACCCTTCCCATTAAGGTAATCGGTAAATCTGTCAATTTTTGCAGATTTTTTTGTATCTTCCCCAAAAGAGGATTTTGTTTCTACAAATTCTGTAGATTATTGTCAGTTGCTTTTCCAAGATATATTATTCCATCTGTCTTCAATTTAAATTTTCTTCCTTTTTGATACCTTTTACATTCTAAATGTATCAATGGCATTTTCTCACTTTTGTCCATATTTATTTTATAGCCAGATACTCTTCCATATTTTTCTAATGTTCCTTGTAATTTTTCCAAAGATGTAACCAGGTCTGATAGGTACAATAGCACGTCATCAGCAAATGGACTAATTTTGTGTTCTTCTTGTTCAACTTTTAAGTCTTTTATATCTGGATCCCCTCTTATTATCTCTGCTAGCAGTTCAATCGCTAGTATAAAAAGCGATGGGGACGGGGGCATTCCTGTCTACTCAAGGGAAATATCACTGACATTTGGCTATTGGTTATAATTTTAGCTTGTGTTTTATGACATAAAGTTTTTTAAAATCTGATTTATAAATGTTCTGCCTATGCCAAAATTTTCAAGTGTTTTAAAAAGGAAAGACAATTCCAAACGTTCAAATGCTTTTTCCATGTCCAAGGAGACTGTAATACTTGGATTACATTTGAATTTTGACATATGGATTATATTAATTAACCTTCCTAGACTATTTGAGGAATGTCTTCCATTAAAAAATCCTACCTGGTCTGTATGTATCAATTTTGGTAGATCTTGTCCTAATCTGTTAGCCAACACTTTTGCTAGTATCTTATTATTAGCATTTAACAGCAAAATTGGTCTATATAATAATGTTTTTAATGGAGCCATTTGTTTTTGGAGTACTGTAATAATAGCATTTGAGAATGCTTCCGGGAGGGTCTGTGTCTCTACTGCTTGGTCTAGAACATCTATTAATAGGGACAATAGTAATTCTTTGAATTGTCTGTAAAACTTGAGTGGGAATCCATCCTCCCCCAGTGAATTATTAGCCTGTATGGTACCCAGGGCTTTTTCAATTTGTTCTCTTGTAAAGGGGATATCTAGTTCTATCTTTTCTCTCTCTTCTAGTTTTGGAAGTTCAACTTTCGACAGAAATTCTTCCATTTCATTCTCGTCTCCTAGTAATTCTGTTTTGTATAATTTTGTGTAATTTCTTTCTTTGGCTTGGCTTCGCGGACGAAGATTTATGGAGGGGGTAAAAAGTCCACGTCAGCTGCAGGCTCGTTTGTGGCTGACCAGTCCGATGCGGGACAGGCAGACACGATTGCAGCGGTTGCAAGGGAAAATTGGTTGGTTGGGGTTGGGTGTTGGGTTTTTCCTCCTTTGCCTTTTGTCAGTGAGGTGGGCTCTGCGGTCTTCTTCAAAGGAGGCTGCTGCCCGCCAAACTGTGAGGCGCCAAGATGCACGGTTTGAGGCGTTATCAGCCCACTGGCGGTGGTCAATGTGGCAGGCACCAAGAGATTTCTTTAGGCAGTCCTTGTACCTTTTCTTTGGTGCACCTCTGTCACGGTGGCCAGTGGAGAGCTCGCCATATAATACGATCTTGGGAAGGCGATGGTCCTCCATTCTGGAGACGTGACCCATCCAGCGCAGCTGGATCTTCAGCAGCGTGGACTCGATGCTGTCGACCTCTGCCATCTCGAGTACCTCGACGTTAGGGGTGTGAGCGCTCCAATGGATGTTGAGGATGGAGCGGAGACAACGCTGGTGGAAGCGTTCTAGGAGCCGTAGGTGGTGCCGGTAGAGGACCCATGATTCGGAGCCGAACAGGAGTGTGGGTATGACAACGGCTCTGTATACGCTTATCTTTGTGAGGTTTTTCAGTTGGTTGTTTTTCCAGACTCTTTTGTGTAGTCTTCCAAAGGCGCTATTTGCCTTGGCGAGTCTGTTGTCTATCTCATTGTCGATCCTTGCATCTGATGAAATGGTGCAGCCGAGATAGGTAAACTGGTTGACCGTTTTGAGTTTTGTGTGCCCGATGGAGATGTGGGGGGGCTGGTAGTCATGGTGGGGAGCTGGCTGATGGAGGACCTCAGTTTTCTTCAGGCTGACTTCCAGGCCAAACATTTTGGCAGTTTCCGCAAAGCAGGACGTCAAGCGCTGAAGAGCTGGCTCTGAATGGGCAACTAAAGCGGCATCATCTGCAAAGAGTAGTTCACGGACAAGTTTCTCTTGTGTCTTGGTGTGAGCTTGCAGACGCCTCAGATTGAAGAGACTGCCATCCGTGCGGTACCGGATGTAAACAGCGTCTTCATTGTTGGGGTCTTTCATGGCTTGGTTCAGCATCATGCTGAAGAAGATTGAAAAGAGGGTTGGTGCGAGAACACAGCCTTGCTTCACGCCATTGTTAATGGAGAAGGGTTCAGAGAGCTCATTGCTGTATCTGACCCGACCTTGTTGGTTTTCGTGCAGTTGGATAATCATGTTGAGGAACTTTGGGGGACATCCGATGCGCTCTAGTATTTGCCAAAGCCCTTTCCTGCTCACGGTGTCGAAGGCTTTGGTGAGGTCAACAAAGGTGATGTAGAGTCCTTTGTTTTGTTCTCTACACTTTTCTTGGAGCTGTCTGAGGGCAAAGACCATGTCAGTGGTTCCTCTGTTAGCGCGAAAGCCGCACTGTGATTCTGGGAGAATATTCTCAGCGACACTAGGTATTATTCTATTTAGTAGAATCCTAGCGAAGATTTTGCCTGCAATGGAGAGCAACGTGATTCCCCTGTAGTTTGAGCAGTCTGATTTCTCGCCTTTGTTTTTGTACAGGGTGATGATGGTGGCATCACGAAGATCCTGAGGCAGTTTACCTTGGTCCCAACAAAGCTTGAAAAACTCATGCAGTTTGGCATGCAGAGTTTTGCCGCCAGCCTTCCAGACTTCTGGGGGGATTCCATCCATACCTGCTGCTTTGCCACTTTTCAGTTGTTCGATTGCCTTATATGTCTCATCCAGGGTGGGAACCTCATCCAGCTCTAGCCTTAGGGGCTGTTGAGGGAGCTGGAGCAGGGCGGAATCTTGGACTGAGCGGTTGGTACTGAAAAGAGATTGGAAGTGTTCTGACCATCGGTTGAGGATGGAGATCTTGTCGCTGAGGAGGACTTTGCCGTCTGAGCTGCGCAGCGGGCTTTGGACTTGGGGTGAGGGGCCGTACACAGCCTTTAGAGCCTCGTAGAAACCCCTGAAGTCGCCAATGTCCGCGCTGAGCTGTGTTCGTTTGGCGAGGCTAGTCCACCACTCATTTTGGATCTCCCGGTCTAATAGTGTCTAAAGATACCATTGATTTCCTTTTCTTTATATGTTAAGAGTATTCTTTGTTTTTATAGCCTTTATTATTCTTGATGACTCCTCTGCTTTAACTTGCCAAGATAAGACTTTATGTGACCTTTCATCTAACACCATACAACTTCTTAACTACCATGCAATAATCAAGCATGCTAGAAAAAAAATTACAGTTCACACGGCAGCCATTGGAATTAAAGGGTAACCAACATTTCAGGCCTAGGCTCATCATCAGATATAAGCAAAACAGGCAGGTGTTAATGTTGCAAGCTCTTGTTTTGAGTGAGTGGTACTTTTGGGGGTTGGTTCAGGGTGCAAAATACTTTACAGATTTCATAACAACATTTTTACAGACTCTGAGGCACTTGAGTCCAAACCATAAAAAAAATTAATGCACTCAACCAAGAACCAGAATTATGGATTGTTTACCCAAAAAAAGAAGACATATGTTCAGAAAGAAGTCATGTCTTTGGTACATTAAAACAGATACAGAAAGCAGTAACGATCAGCAAGTCATCTAAGGCACTGAAGTGAAGTGTTTGTGTGAAATGGACACTTCTGCTGTTTCTCCTCAGCATTTTGATTGACCCACTTTTAATTTTAACTTTACCATATCTCGGTAAAAGAAGCAGGATAATTGCTTTATTGGATCGTGCCTACTCTGATAGTCATTTCATCTGACCCTTGCCTGGATTTTTTGAAAGCATCATAGAAATCACATATTTCATTTCCCCTATGCAAGGAAGAGAGATGTTGTGAGACTTCATTTGTATGAAAGAACATTTCTCTGGAAGCAACTCAAGAAGGATTTGTGAGTTTTCAGCAGTCTGATCACTCAGTGTCTCATCAACTTCACAATTACTTCTGAACATCAGTTTAAAAGTTCTGGGTTTCAACACAGGATTTCTAAGACTGAACTTCGAATTGACTTTCCAGAATTGTGCCTAAACTGTAATGGTTTTTGGGTCACACACACACACACACACACACACACACACACACACACACACACACAGAGTTGAGTTTAGATTGAAGTAATGTGTTATATTATCAGTAATAATTAATATAAATATTGATTTAAAAATAAAATAGTCTTGGTGAATTTCTATTGCTGCTGGTCTATGATGTAACATTAAATTAAAAAGTAGGGGAGGAGGGAGAAAGGGACAGGGGGTCAAACACTGTTTAACAGGTACGAGATCATAGATGGATACAGTTGGGAGGATAAAAGAGGAAAAGCTAACTGATGAAGCTAAGAGTGTTAATGGTGGTGAGGATTTCGATACAATCATCATTCATTCAAGGGCCTTGCCGTTCGGCAGGGGCGATCTTGTCTCTCCATCTGTCATGATCTCTGACCCTCTGAATCTTTGAGCTGAGACCGTGGATGATGTTCAGTTCATGATTATACAAGGGGAAAATACATTGCCTTCCTCAGTTGCAATGTCCAAACTGGACAGGTAACCCTGGCCATTCATCAACAGACTCATCCGCTCAGCGTTTTTAGTCTTACAATCATAAATTCCTAATTTGTAGAATCTGCTCATAAAACCCATCCACCATCTGCAATCCATGGCTTCACGTGACCCTGATTGGGAAGCTAAACAGGTACTACACCTTGCCCGAAGGTGACCTGTAGGCAATCAAATGGAAGAAGTGCCTTACACCTCCTTTTGCTGAGCAGTTGCGCAGCACCAACAAGCAAAACAATTATTATCACCAAAAAGGTAGTACTGAGCAAACTGGTGGGCCTAAAAGTTGATATGCCCCTTGGTGCCGAAGGAATGTGTATTGGAGAAAATCTTTTCTTTGGCTTGGCTTCGCGGATGAAGATTTATGGAGGGGGTAAAAAGTCCACGTCAGCTGCAGGCTCGTTTGTGGCTGACAAGTCCGATGCGGGACAGGCAGACACGGTTGCAGCGGCTGCAGGGGAAAATTGGTTGGTTGGGGTTGGGTGTTGGGTTTTTCCTCCTTTGCCTTTTGTCAGTGAGGTGGGCTCTGCAGTCTTCTTCAAAGGAGGTTGCTGCCCGCCAAACTGTGAGGCGCCAAGATGCACAGTTTGAGGCGATATCAGCCCACTGGCGGTGGTCAATGTGGCAGGCACCAAGAGATTTCTTTAGGCAGTCCTTGTACCTTTTCTTTGGTGCACCTCTGTCACGGTGGCCAGTGGAGAGCTCGCCATATAACACGATCTTGGGAAGGCGATGGTCCTCCATTCTGGAGACGTGACCCATCCAGCGCAGCTGGATCTTCAGCAGCGTGGACTCGATGCTGTCGACCTCTGCCATCTCGAGTACTTCGACGTTAGGGATGAAAGCGCTCCAATGGATGTTGAGGATGGAGCGGAGACAACGCTGGTGGAAGCGTTCTAGGAGCCGTAGGTGATGCCGGTAGAGGACCCATGATTCGGAGCCGAACAGGAGTGTGGGTATGACAACGGCTCTGTATACGCTTATCTTTGTGAGGTTTTTCAGTTGGTTGTTTTTCCAGACTCTTTTGTGTAGTCTTCCAAAGGCACTATTTGACTTGGCGAGTCTGTTGTCTATCTCATTGTCGATCCTTGCATCTGATGAAATGGTGCAGCCGAGATAGGTAAACTGGTTGACCGTTTTGAGTTTTGTGTGCCCGATGGAGATGTGGGGGGGCTGGTAGTCATGGTGGGGAGCTGGCTGATGGAGGACCTCAGTTTTCTTCAGGCTGACTTCCAGGCCAAACATTTTGGCAGTTTCCGCAAAGCAGGACGTCAAGCGCTGAAGAGCTGGCTCTGAATGGGCAACTAAAGCGGCATCGTCTGCAACGAGTAGTTCACGGACAAGTTTCTCTTGTGTCTTGGTGTGAGCTTGCAGGCGCCTCAGATTGAAGAGACTGCCATCCGTGCGGTACCGGATGTAAACAGCGTCTTCATTGTTGGGGTCTTTCATGGCTTGGTTCAGCATCATGCTGAAGAAGATTGAAAAGAGGGTTGGTGCGAGAACACAGCCTTGCTTCATGCCATTGTTAATGGAGAAGGGTTCAGAGAGCAATTGGAGAAAATACTCCTCTTACAAAACACAAACATCCTCTCCGATCTCTTGTTCGGAGAAACAGATAAGGGGCAGTGACAAATAAAAAGAGGGAAAGCTCAAGCAGAGCAGCCAGCGTGTGATTGGCTCAGTGTAGGAGTGGGACTTGAGGTTTTGGCTCGCAAGGCTTCAGCAAGCAAAGACTGAGGATGAGCCTGCTTTCAGTAAGGTTAAGGCCAGGTAAGATCTTTACATCTTATCAAGAATAGGTGATAGAAATGGCAGCGAGGGCAATGGAATGCTCCAAATGTAAGATGTGGGAAATCTGGTACAGCACAATTGTCCCTGATGACTACACCTGCAAGAAATGGATCTACCTGCAGCTCCTTGCATATCAAGTTAAGGAACTGGAGCTTGAGCTGGATGAACTCAAGATCATTTAGGAGGTAGAGGCAGTGATAGACAGGAACTTCAGGAAGATAATCAGCCCCAAAAGTCAGGAGGCAGGTAGCTGTGTGACTGTTAGGAGTGGGAAGGGGAATAACCAGAAAGGGCAGAACACCCATGTGACTGTTCCCCTCAATAATAAGTACATGGTTTTGTATATTGTTGGAGCAACAGGCACGGGACGTCAGGGCTGGGGTGGCAGGCAAGGGACTTTGGGGATTCTACCAGGGATAAGTCATTGGGGTCATGTCTCTGGTACAGAGTCAGGCCTTTCAGCTCAGAAAGGAAGGGGGACAAAAGGAGAGTTATGATGATTTGGAATATGTTAGTTAGGTGAACGGATAGGAGGTTCAAGGCTCCTGGAAAGGTATGTTGCCTTTCAGGTGCCAGGGTTAGAGATGTCTCTGATCGAGTCCACAGCATTCTGAGGCAGGAGGGTGGGCAGCCAGATGTCGTGATCCACATGGGGACAATGGCATAAATAGCAGTAGGAATGAGATCCTGAGGAGGGAATATAGGGAGTTAGGATAGTTAAAAAGTAAGACCTCAAGTGTGGTGATCTTGGGATTGCTGCCTGCACCATGCACCAGAGATGGTAGGAATAGCTTATAGTACCTCAAAACAATTAAATTGAAATGATTTATAAAACCTGTTTGTTGAAATAAGTTCTATAAGGTGTTATAAGCAATTATTAGCCTCTTTCAGGTGCATTTTCTGCGGAAGTGGGTGCAGACCTGTGGAATGGACAATCAGGTGGCAGCCCTGAAAGTGCTGCGCTGTCCACCTGAAAGGGACAGCTGCAGGAGAGGCGCCTCAGAGTGCACTCCAGCTCCTATCCCTTCGGGACATCAGGGCAGGGGCAGCTAGCATGGGACATCAGGGCAGGGATGGCCGGCGCGGGACGTCGGGACAGGGACGGCTAGTGTGGGACTATGGGGCAGGGGCTGCTGGCGCGGGACTTTGGGGCAGGGGCGGCCTGCCCTGAAGTCCTGTGCCTGCCACCCTGGCCCTAATGTCCCACGCCTGCTGCTCCAGCCCCGAAGTCCCGCGCCTGCCGCCCCAGCTCTGACGTCCCATGTCGGCCATCCTAGCCCCGTAGTCCCATGCCGGCAGCCCCTGCCCTGAAGTCCCGCACCTGCCACCCCAGCCCCAAAGTCCTGCACCGCAACCCCTGCCCCGAAGTTCAGTGCTGGCAACCCCTGCCCCAAGGTCCAGCACCGGCAACCCCTGCCCCTAAGTCCTGTGCCTGCCGCCCCAGCCCTGATTTCCCGTGCCTGCCTCCCCAGCCCTGACGTCCCGCTCCTGCCACCCCAGCTGTTCCCACAGTCCCGTGCCAGCTTCCCCTGCCCCGGTCCTATGCTGGGGGGCAGGGGCGGTGGGGAGGGGGGGCTGTAAAGTGCGGGGAGTTGGGTCACCAGCTGATTGTCATCAGCCCACACCTTAGCAGCCGCTTTCAGGCGGCTGCATTCTGGTGCCTAGGGGGACTTCAGTGCTCTGGAGATTATCCCTCTCGGAGGAGGGTTAGAAAATGTGCCTTGGAGGGACCTCCTGCTCTTTCAGGTGGCCTCCCGACAGCCGCATAGGGGTAGAATATGTGGCTTTACATCGGGGTATTCTGGCCACCTGGAAGAGCCTAGTGATCATTTTATCTACTTTTTTTTTGCTTTTTTTTAAAGAGTGCTTACTTGTATAAAAATGAATTATGTGATTTTCAATTCTGTATGTATGCTTATACATTAAACTCACTAAAAATATTTTAAAAAGAGATGGTAGGTATAGGAAATTGTGAAAGATGAATGTGTGGCTGAAGGTGCAGTGGGCAGGAGTTCAGATAGGTGGATCATTGGGATTACTCCTGAGAAAGGTCTGACTTGACCTGTACAAAAAAGATAGGCTGCACCTGAATTAGAAAGAGACCAATATCTTGGCGAGGAGAATGCTAGAACTGTTGGGAAGGGTTTAAACTGGTTTGGCAGGGCGAGGGAAACTAGAATGTGAGTTCAGAAAATAGGGCAGAAAATCAAAAGCATGATGCAATGTGTTCTGAATTTGTGTGGAATGACAGGCAGGGCAAGAAACATAAATGAAGCCAGTCAGAGGGCTTGAAATGTATCTATTTCACTACTAGGAGTATTAGGAATAAAGGAGATGAACTTAGAGCATGGATCAATATGCAGAACTATGATGTTGTGGCCATTATAGAGATTTGGCTGGAGGAAGGCTAGGATTGGCTAATGCAGGTACTGTTTTATTAGGATGGGAGGTAAGAGAGTGGGGGGGGGGGGTGGGGAGTAGCATTACTGGTCAGGGATAGTATCACAGCTATAGAAAGGGAAGATACTGCAGTGGTTTTCAACCTTTTTCTATCCACTCACATACCACTTTAAATAATCCCTATGCCATCAGTGCTCTGTGATTAGTAAGGGATTGTTAAGGTGGGATGTGAGAGGGAAGGGAAGGTTGAGAATCACTGCTCTAGACCCAATTGTAACTGAAATATTTGGCTTGAGAAAAATTGTCTTTGCCCCATTTCCTTTGGAGTTATGAAACTGTGTACAGAACAAGTCAATAAGGTACAATTAAAACAGTAGTTTTCAAACTTTTTCTCTCCACCCCATACCATCTCAAGCAATCCCTCACTGATTACAGTGCACCTATGGCATAGGGAATACTTAAAGTGGTATGTGAGTGGAAAGACAAAGGTTAAGAACCACTGGCCTACTGAGGTCAGTATGGGCGGAAGTTAGAAATAGGAAAGGAGCAATCACTGTACTGGGAGTAGTTTATAGGTCCCCCAAAAGCTCTCAAGACATCGAGGAATAAGCAGACTGATTTTGAAATAGTGCAGAAATTACAGGGTTGTTATTCTGGGAGAGTTCAACCTCCCTAATACTGACTGGCACTTCCTGAATACAAGAAGGATAGATGGGGCTGAATTTGCCAGGTGTGTTCAAGTATGTGGACCAGCCAACAAGAGGAGAGTCCATAGAGGATCTCATACTTGGTAATGAACCTGGTCAGATGACAGACCTCTTGGTGGGGGAGCGTTTTGGTGAGAGTGACCACAATCCTTGAGCTTTGCCATAACTATGGTCAAGGATAAAAGCAGCCAAAATGGAAAAGTATTTAAATGGGGAAGGGCCAATTGTGATGGATGAGGCAGGAACTAGCGAGAGTAAATTGGGAACAGATGTTCACGGTGAAAACCCAAAAATAATGTGGAGGAAGTTTAGGGACCACTTGTGCTGGGTTCAGGATAGGTACGTCCCACAGGGACAGGAAAATATAGTAGAAAAAGGGAACTGTGGTTGACAAAACAGGTGAGGCAGCTGGTCAAGAAGAAGGAAGCAGACATTAGATTCAGGAAGCAGGAAATAGGAAGGGCTCATGAGAAGTATATAGTAGCCAGGAAGGAATTTAAGAAAGGAGAGCTCAAAGGGGACACGAGAAGGTCTTAGCAATAAGATTAAGGAGAATCCCAAGGCATTCTATGGATATGTAATGAACAAAAGGATGATGAGAATGAAGATAGAGCCACTTAAGGATAAAGGAGGCAACATGTGCCTGGAGGCGGAGGAGGGTGATGAGGTCCTAAATGATAATTTGGCTTCAGGGTTCATGAGAAAAGGATGTTGATCAGGGTGGGGTCAGAATAGAACAGACTTGAGTGCTGGACAAAGTGAAGATTAAGGAAGAAGTGTTGGATCTTCTTAAAAACATTAAGATTGATAAGTCCCCAGAGCAGGTTGCAATATACCCCATGCTGCTGTAGAAAGTGTGGTGTTACAACACTCCTACCAGCCTACTGTACCTGCAGGTAGGCAACTTGGGAGACTGGCCCCACCTGCCCGCTGTCAATCACCGGCCTGTATAAAGACTCGAGCCGGCCCCTTTGGGAGCCAGTTGGGCCTGTGGAGCCAGGAAGATATAGAGATCTGGTGTTGTCAAGTTTAAGCTGATTGTAGTGGACTTGGAGTCTGAATTCTTTGCATAGCAGTGCTCATAGGAAAGGAGGGAAGAGATGGGGCTTTTGCTCTGATCCTTGAGTCATCCTTGGCCACGGGAAAGGTGTCAGAGGATTAGAGAATGGCAAATGTGGTCCCCTTGTTTAACAAAGGTAATAGGGAGAATCCTGGAAATTATAGATTAGTGTGTCTTACATCAGAGGTGTGCAAACTATTGGAGAGGATTCTAAAGGATTGGATCTATACACATTTGAAGAAATGCAGTCTACTCAAGGATAGTCAGCATGGCTTTGTGAAGGGAAGGTCATGCCTCACAAGCCACAAGTAGCAAAATAAATTGATGAAGGAAGGATTGACAAGGTCCACCATGAGAGACTCATTCAGAAAGCATGAGGCATTTAAGAGACTCAAGGTCACATGGATGAAAGAAAATCAAAGGGTTATAAGGTAGGAAGGGTTTTGTACTTTTTTCTTATTTTTTGGTAGGAATATATAGATTAGCATAACATTGAGGGCCAAAGGGCCTTTCCTATGCTGTAATGTTCTATGTTCCAAGTTCTTTATATTATGTGGCACCAAGGAGAGAGGGTGCTGGTCTCCACCAGCACACCACTCTAAATTACAGAGCAGACTTTTACACGATCGATTTTAAATGTGTCACACAGTACAAGCCTCCCCTGTCCTCTGTCTACATGCCGAGAGTTCAAGAGGAGAGTTGGCAGCTGTTGCAGACTCTTATCACTTCTCTATTTTGTTGTGGTTAGTTTTATTTAGCAAGGGTTAGTGGCTTCTTGCTCAGGTAGCTACAGACTAAGTCTGTCCTCAAGGCAAAATTCAACTTGCAGCCTATGTATGTTCTCTTTATAGCATTTTTTTCTTTAAGCTAGTGTGATAGTACAGATTCTATCACCAACGTGTGTATGTACAGATTGTAGTGTAGGATGACTGTGATTGGCTGAAAGCATAGCCATGTCTACTGGCAGGTCTTAAAGGGTTGCTCCTAGCCAGACCAGGTCATTCTGGACTGGTCGACCTACTTGTGATTCGCTCCAGTCTTTTAGTTAATAAAAGCCTTGGTTTGGATCAACAAGTCTTTGGTTCTTTCGACGCACTCTACAATTTTATTAACTAAAATGTTTTGAAGGGATGGAGCGTATGCTATGGCTGAAATGCCTTGACATTGACCCACTGTCTGCTACAGCCTCGAATAACTTTAAGCACTGAGTGAGATGCTTCGAAACATACTTACAGCTCTCTGACCCTGCCGTGATAGAGGACAGCCAGCGACTACTAATATTGATGACTATGGTGTCCCCGAGAGTCTACCAGAGTGTCCAGGACATGACTACTTACGCCGCAGCCATGAAGGTGCTGAAAGGGCTCTATGAGCGACGGGTGAACAGGGTCTATGCTCGGTACAAACTTGCTACAAGGAGGCAACAGCCCGGTGAGTCCTGTAAAGCTTATATTTAGGCACGAAGGGCAATGGGCAGGGACTGTGCCTGCACAGACAGAACTGCTGCGGAGACCACAGACGATCTCATTCGGGATGCGTATGTGGCCGGGGTTCGATCGAATAAGGTGAGGCAGCACCTTCTAGAGCACAGGGGAGAAAACCTAGAGGACATGATCAGGATCGCAGAGACGATGGAGGCTGTGGTCTTAAGTATGGACATGTACTCTCGGGGCTGGACCCCACACTCTGATGTGAGTAGGATGCCCTCCCTCTACCCTACTACTGCTGCTACGCTGCCCGATGCAACCACAAAGTGTTATTTCTGCGGGAGGAACAAGCACAGCAGGTCCCAGTGCCCGGCAAGAAAAACCAGGTGCCAGAAGTGCCTTAAAAACGGCCACTTTGCTGTAGTCTGTTGCTCCAAAATGGCCACCGTCAAATACAGTGCTTCGTGTGAAGCCCAATCGCCACCCTCCATTTCAAACACTTCTTCCACAGAGCTCTCGTCCAATGAGAGCAAGGGCTCCACCGCACGGGAGCGCCTGACATCAAGGGGCAGACACCGAGCGCGGAAGGTACAACCCACCCTCGCCGCAATGACGTTCACCCTACCTCACGAAGCAACGTCTGACCAGGCCCCAACCCCGACTTCAACGGCCGCCGCCACTGCCAACCAGGGATCCACCAGCGCCGGTGACCAGGGACCTGCCGCTGCTGCCGACCGGGGACCCGCCGCCGCTACTGACTGGGGACCTGCCACCACCAAGGCAGCTGACCAGGTACCCGCAACCGACCAGGTACCCACCGATGCTGGACACGCCGCCGCGACCAACGCTGCCGACCTGGTACCCACTGACACTGCCAACCAGGGGCCCAATGCTGCCGACCAGGGACCCTCCGCCACCACCGAGGCAGCTGACCAGGTACCTGCAACTGTGACCGACGCTGCAGACTGGGAGCCCACCGACACTGCAGACCGGGGGCCCACCGACGCTGCCAAACGGGGACCCGACGCTGCCAACCAGGGACCAGCCACCACCACCAAGGCAGATGACCAGGTACCTGCAACTGCGACCGATGTTTCAGACCAGAGACCCACCGACGCTAATGACCGGGGACCTGATGCTGCTGACCAGGGACCCACAGCTCCCGACCGCCCGACTGATTGCCCCACCACCAACAACAAGCAGCGACCCCCAACACTTACCGTTGGCTGGCCGACACCCCCAGTAGACTGCAAGCAGCAACACCAACTCCTCGACGCTGTCTCTTCAGCCCAACTGTTTGCGTGACGTCATCACGCAGGACTCCACTGTCCCCATTACAAGTCTCTGCATCAATAACCCTTGACCAGGCAAAAAATCTTCATTTATCCAGATATAAGTTTTGAACTCCTAAAGAAGAGAAAAGAGTTCAATACAGCAAAGGCGATTTTATGGAAGAAAGGGTATAAATTTATACTAAAGCATCCAGCGGTATTGAAAATATTTATTCCAGGACAACAAAACAGACTATTCTCGGATCCAGAAGAAGCACGAAAATTTGCAGAACAATTACAAAAATAGACTGAGGGAGGAAGACGGGTAATGAGAGTTAAAATGATCACGACTGATATGTATGTGGGTAAAGACAAAAATAGACTGAGGGATGAAGACGGGTAATGAGAGTAAAAATGATCACGATTGATATGTATGCAGGTAAAGAGGTATAAGAGTGAATAGAGATAATGAGCATACATGAATGTATCTGTACTTAGAGGAAAATATAGATAGTATAGACAAGAATTAATAAGGGAAGGTAATGGAATAGAGAGAATAAGGAGGGAATTAAAAGAGGGACCTTTGTGACATATGAAAAGTGAAATCTTTTCTGGGGGAGGCAGGGTGGGGGGAAATAGCGGTCACTGCAAAATCAGTTGACGCTTGCGAGTGGATTCGCAAATCCAAATGGAGAGGGGAGATGTGGTTGTCCGACAAGGGATAAAGGACAACTCAGGAGGTGAAGGGGAGATTGGGGATAAATAAGATAGAAATAGGAGAATAAGGAAAATGTTAGATGTTGTAGGAATGTTGTCTTATAAAGAGTTGAAAATAAGAAAACAGAAATGGAAAAGGAGGAAAGGTAATGATGGAAAAACGGAAAGAGAAGATAAACAAAATATAAAAGGGCTACGCTGAACTATATGCCTTTAAATATTAATGGAATACATAACCAAATTAAAAGGAAGAAACTACCAAATTTAAATGAATAAATGTATTCCATTAGAAAAAATAACATATTGGTTAAGAAATAATATTGAAATATTCGAACAAGTATAGGAGCCTTACATTAAATACAATAGCGAAAACCTACCGGGGACAAACATTACCTAAGTTGATGGAAGGAGAAGGAAAGAAAAGAATGGACTCAGTAGAATTTCTGGTGTAATTTTGTTGAATGACAACATTGTCTGACTGGCTTAATGCAACCTAGATTGTATACCTAAAATGGATGAGAGGGGGGGGGTGGTGGGGTGGTTTGGGAGGAAAGGGGGGGGGGGAGAAAAAGTCACTGTATATGTGTGAAAAAGAAATAGTGTATATCATGGCTAATGTGATTTATGGTGTGAAAAATAAAAAAAATAAAAAAAAAAAAATAAAAAAAAACCCTTGACCAGGACTTCCCCCAACCACTCACAAAAGCTATGGAACTGATTAAAGTGAGTGGACACTATATCAATTGCTTATTTGACTCGGGGTCAACTGACAGTTTTATCCGCCCAGACCTGGTCCACCGTTGCTGACTGGCTATTCTCCCAAATGCACAGAGAATTTCATTGGCGACCAGATCACACTCGACTGGGGTAAAGAGGTACTGCGTGGCAACCCTGAAAGTCCAGGGCATCACGTTCACAGACTTCAAACTATTAGTCCTTCCCCAATTGTGCACCCCTGCACTGCTTGGACTGGATTTCCAGTGCCAGTTTCAAACCGTTTCCCTGCACTTTGGGGGGCCTCACGCTCCACTCTCTGTCTGTAACCACTCCATCCCGGAAGCCTCCAGTCAGTGGCAGCCTGAGCCACCCGCCCCCCCGCACCCAGGGGCCTCACCTGTAGTCTCTCCACCCTCCGAGTTGCTCCGCCAGCGCTTTTCACAAATTTCACCCCTGGCTGGAAGCCTGTGGCCACCAAAAGCCGGCAATATAGTTATGAACACAGGAAATTCAACACAAGCGAGATGCGCAGACTGCTGGACGAGGGCATTATCAAACGTAGCTCGAGTCCATGGAAGGCCCAGGTGGTGGTTGTTAAAAACGGGGAGAAGCTGCAGATGGTGGCTACAGCCAGACAATCAACCGCTTCACGCTTCTGGATGCGTACCCACTTCCACGGATCACGGATGTGGTGAATCAGATCACCCAATACCGCGTATTCTCCACCATTGACTTACGTTCGGCCTATCACCAGCTCCCGATCCGCTGAGAAGACCGACCTTTCACGGCCTTTGAAGCAAATGGGCGGCTGTTTCAATTCTTCAGGGTTCCCTTTGGGGTCATGAATGGCGTCGCGGTCTTCCAGCGGGAAATGGACCAGATGGTGGACCAGAATGGGCTGAATGCTACTTTCCCATATCTGGACAATATCACCATCTGTGGCCATGACACAGAGGATCATGATGCCACCTTGAGAAATTTTTTCAGGCTGCCACTCGGCTGAACTTGACCTACAATTTCGGCAAGTGTGTCTTCTGGACCAATCGGTTCGCAATTCTAGGTTGCGTAATGGAGAGCAGGGTGGTCATGCCAGACCCTGACCGCATGCGTCCCCTCATGGACTTGCCCCCCCCCCCCCACACCCAAAAGCCACTCAGATGCTGCCTGGGCTTTTTCTCCTACTATGCCCAATGGGTTCCACACGGAACATGGCACGGCCACTCACCAAGAGCACCTCCTTCCCCCTGTCACCGAAGCCAGAGCGGCCTTCAAACGCATCAAATCGGACATCGCTGCTGTAACACTGCACACCATCGACGAGTCCATTCCATTCCAAGTCGAGAGCGATGCATCCAACTTTGCACTGGCAGCCACTTTGAACCAGGCCGGCCAGCTGGCAGTCTTCTTCTCCAGAACCCTCCAGGATCCTGAGAGCCGACACTCCTCTGTCGAGAAGGAGGCCCAGGCCATAGTCAAAGCAGTACATCGTTGGAGACACTACCTCATTGGCAGGCGTTTTACACTGCTGATCAACCAATGCGTGGTCTCCTTCATGTTTAGCAATACCCAGCGAGGTAAGATCAAGAATGACAAAATCGCCAGGTGGAGAATTGAGCTCTCCACCTTTAATTATGACATACTGTAGCAGCCTGGTAAACTCAACGACCCGCCAGATGCGCTCTCCAGGGGGGACTTGCACCAACATACAATTGGACAGTCTGCAGAGACTCCACGAGGAGCTCTGTCATCCAGGGATCACGAGGTTCACACACTTTATCAAAGCTTGCAACCTGCTCGACACGGTCAAGGAGATTCGCTCCATGACCCGAGCCTAACCGGTACGTGCTGAGTGCAAGCCCCACTTCTTCCATCTGGAGAACGCCCACGTCATCAAAGCCACCCACCCCTTTGAGCGTCTCAGCGTAGACTTCAAGGGGCCTCTATCGTCGACCAACCGTAACACCTATATCCTTATGGCAATCGAAGAGTACTCCCGCTTCACATTCACTGTACCCTGCTCGGACATGACTGCCTCCTCAGTTATAGAGGCCCTGCACAGCATCTTCGCCATCTTCGGGTACTCCAGTTACGTCCACAGTGACAGGGGGTCCTCGTTTATGAGCGCAGAGCTGCGGCAGTATCTTCTGGAGCGTGGTATTGCTTCAAGCAGGACCTCCAGCTATAACCCACGTGGTAATGGGTAAATTGAAAGAGAGAATGCCGGTCTGGAAAGCGGTTACGTTTGCCCTCTGGTCCAAAGGTCTCCCCACCTCTCGCTGGCAGGACATGCTCACTAGTGCCTTACACTCCATCCGTTCCCTCCTATGCATTACGACCAATGCCACCCCCCATGAAAGGATGTTCTCTTTCCTGAGGAAATCCAAATCATGAACGACCATGGCTCATGGTTCCCGGTCCGGTCCTCTTACGACACCACGTCCGGTACTCAAAGAATGAACCCTTGGTTGACTGAATGACTCTGCTTCATGCGAACCCGCATTATGCCTACGGGCGTGAGGACACAGTCTCGGTAAGGGACCTAGCCCAAGCCGGATCAGGCCCAGCAGTGCTTCCAACCTAACCTCCCCCAAATCCTTCTCCCCCAGGTCATGTGCTTGAACAGAGGGACCAGCACCATCCCACCAGCTCAGGCCAGTCTGTCGACAACACCATTGGGGAATTGAGCAAAGCAATGGCCGCACTCTACGGGCCTGCCAGCGACACGACTCTGATGACCCCAATCCCGGCACCACGGCAGTCACGCCAGATGTTCAGGCCCCCCTGACCGGTATAGCCCCTAACTTCCATCCACCCCAGGGTCAGTTCTCAAAGATGGGGTGAATGTGATAGTACAGATTCTATCACCAATGTGTATATGTACAGATTGTAGTGTAGGATGACTGTGATTGGCTGAGAATGTAGCCACCCCTACTGGCAGGTCTTAAAGGATTGCTCCTAGCCAGACCAGGTCATTCTGGACTGGTCAACCTACTTGTGATATGCTCCACTCTTTTAGTTAATAAAAGCCTTGGTTTGGATCAACAAGTCTGGTTCTTTTGACGCGCTCTACAAATATATTATGAAACCTAATAGCCTGAATATACTTGAGATTGTCTGATCTCGGAAGTTAAGTAGGCTCAGGCCTGGTCAGTACTAGGAACACCAGGTCCTGCAGGTTTCTGTGAGGGGCACTGGTCAGTGGCAACTCTCTGTCTGCCTGACATAAGTTAAAAGAATTTCATGTATGCTACATTCTAAACGTAATATTACACAACAATAATGGAACCTTTATCTTTTGGTGTAGCATTTAGTATTAGTAATCTGTTTCATTCTTTTTATGTAACCATTATTACCACCCAATTCAGTCACTTATGCTCGAGACAGGAATCTGCACTTTTTTGGCTTCTCTTTAAAATTAATAACTCTGGTGGTAGAGCCCCTTTCCTGTACTAATGGCTATTCTTGCATAAATGATCAGATCAGATGGTCTCTCTAAAACACACTTCTAAGAAAAGGCCTGGGGATGCCCCACCCTTATTCATTCTTGCCATTATTTGTTGAGTTTTCAAATAATATCTCTAAGGTGTGTTACCATGTTAAAGATCCGCCCTGTTGCCATTGACATCATCAGATTCTCAGGAGTGTATAATTATAATGTTGTCAAATTACAATAGGTGTTTACAAGAACCTCAAAAAGACAGACTTTGAATGATTACAATGCACTATTAAGTAATACTTGACTTTTTATGTCACAAATCTGATGGAATTTTTTGAAGAAGGCATTTGGCACTTTTCCCTTCATCAATCTGGGCACAAATGCAGGAGTTAGGATGCTATGTTACAACTGTCCAAGTCATTAGTGCAGCTGCTCTTGGAGTATTGTGTGAACGTCCAGTCGCCAAGCAATAAAAAACCATATGGTACTTTATCTGTAAATCATAATTGCCCTGTCGTTTTCTTTATGACAGTGATTTCTCTCCCATCTATTTTTCCAACCCTCTCTTAAATACAACTTGGTTAATTATAAACAGTAACCAAAATTATGCACAAAACTACAAAAGTGGTCTAACCAAAATATATGTTCAGGGGTAGAACACATGTTTCTTCTGTGTAAATTGCAGTTGGATACATCATAGCTGATCTTCTACTGTAATATTAAAAAAAAATTACTTTCAGGGGTAGAACACATGTTTCTTATGCATAAATTGCAGTTGGATACATCATAGCTGATCTTCTACTGTAATTTTAAAGAAAAATGTTCAGGGGTAGAACACATGTTTCTTCTGTGTAAATTGCAGTTGGATACATCATAGCTGATCTTCTACTGTAATATTAAAAAAAAATTACTTTCAGGGGTAGAACACATGTTTCTTATGCATAAATTGCAGTTGGATACATCATAGCTGATCTTCTACTGTAATTTTAAAGAAAAATGTTCAGGGGTAGAACACATGTTTCTTCTGTGTAAATTGCAGTTGGATACATCATAGCTGATCTTCTACTGTAATATTAAAAAAAAATTACTTTCAGGGGTAGAACACATGTTTCTTATGCATAAATTGCAGTTGGATACATCATAGCTGATCTTCTACTGTAATTTTAAAGAAAAATGTTCAGGGGTAGAACACATGTTTCTTCTGTGTAAATTGCAGTTGGATACATCATAGCTGATCTTCTACTGTAATATTTAAAAAAATATATGCGTTCAGGGGTAGAACACATGTTTCTTATGCGTAAATTGCAGTTGGATACATCATAGCTGATCTTCTACTGTAATTTTAAAGAAAAATGTTCAGAGGTAGAACACATGTTTCTTATGCGTAAATTACAGTTGGATACATCATAGCTGATCTTCTACTGTAATTTAAAAAAATATATGTTCAGTGGTAGAACACATGTTTCTTATGTGTAAATTACAGTTGGATACATCATAGCTGATCTTCTACTGTAATATTTTTTTAAATATATGTTCAGGGGTAGAACACATGTTTCTTATGCATAAATTGCAGTTGGATACATCATAGTTGATCTTCTACTGTAATATTTTTTCTTCAGATTCTTCCCATTCTGACCATTCACCACAATTCTGCTGTGGCCGATTATGAATTCAATGCAATTTCTTTGCAATGTATATGATGTACCATCAATAATCACAAAAGACTGGAGTTGTGAAACTATCAGGCTTTCATTAACTCAAGACTAGAGCAATTCTCTCCCTAACTGACTGATCGAAGAAAAGTGAAAGGGAAATCATGCAAGGGGTTATGGGTAGGATCAGTCTCTGGAGGCATGTCCAGCCAACAGCAGCCAGTCATGGCATAATAGTCGTTTATCACATTCACCACTCCTTTTTGAGAAGAGTCCTGTGGGGCGAGACAAAAATGAGAGGGCGAAACAACTATACATATATACATTTTACATGTTTAGTCTATCAGGGTCTCCTCTGCCACAGCAAGTGATGTGGCAATGGTTGGGGTGCTGCCGTAGCATCCTGAGCAGCTTATGGGGTTGGCCCGTTAACAGTTTGTCGAGGGGTGGGGACAAGTGTGGTGCTGGTATATCATTGGCAATGACAATGACCAGGGGTAGGGGGTGGTCAGCTGCAGGTTAAGGGACTCCTATGCTTGAAGTGGGAGGAAGTGTCTGTTGAAAGTCGTTAGTGGTTGGGGAGGTGCCCATTGGAGCCAGGTCCCAGATCAAGACCGTGTCTTCGCGTCCTAAGGGAAGGCAACATAGGCATACTGGGGGTTAGAGTGGAGGAGGCAGACTATCTCAACCAGTCAGTCTTAGATTGCCTGATGTGCTTCTAGAGCAGGACCAGTCTTGGGGAGGTCAGGCAGGCAGGTAATGTAATTGCTGATTCAGAGTTCATAAGGCGTATTGTTGGTGGCTGTACATAAAAGTTAATGAGGCATGTTGTTGGTGGCTGTACATAAAAGTGACTGGACAGAGTGGAGTGCTTCTGAGAGGACTTCTTGCCATTAGGAGATGGGGGGACCCTGTGATCTCAGTGCCACGAGGAAGGTCTTCCAGACTGTGGCATTATCCCGTTCCTTTTGCCTGCTACCCCTAGGATTGCAGCTGGTGGTCCTGCTCGTGACAATGCCCCTGGCCAGCACTCATGAATTATGTCCCCCGGTTGCTGTGAATGAAGCCAGAGAGCAAGAGGACATTATGGGGGCTTTAATAACTGTAACGTGATCATGGCATGGGATGGTGAAGAGGAAATGGGAGTTTTCGTCGACGATTGTAAGGAAATAGACATTCTGGTTGGAGGAGGGGAGGGGTTCCTTGAAATCAATGCTGAGGCGCACGAAGGAGCAGGTAGCCTTAATCAGGTGCTCCTCCTCCAGCCAACAAATCATCATCTATTGTTACTTGAATTTTAGACAAGCATACTCTTCAGCCTGTCCATTACTTTTTAAAAAATATATTCTGCTTATCTGGCAGAAATACTTTCAAAGTAGCTGGATAACAGAGAACAAATCTATATCTTTTGGCTTGGCTTCGCGTACGAAGATTTATGGAGGGGTAATGTTCACGTCAGCTGCAGGCTCGTTTGTGGCTGACAAGTCCGATGCGGGACAGGCAGACACGGTTGCAGCGGTTGCAGGGGAAAATTGGTTGGTTGGGGTTTTCCTCCTTTGTCTTTTGACAGTGAGGTGGGCTCTGCGGTCTTCTTCAAAGGAGGTTGCTGCCCGCCGAACTGTGAGGCGCCAAGATGCACGGTTTGAGGTGATATCAGCCCACTGGCGGTGGTCAATGTGGCAGGCACCAAGAGCCACAAATCTATAACCTTTATCATATATAACCTTCTTAATCGGATTAAACTCTCTTCTTTTCTTCAATAAAGTTTGACTTGAATCGATAAAAAAATTTTTTAATCCCCTTCATAATTCAAAGTACCATGTTCTCTATCTCTTCTGATTGCTAAACCAAGTATCCTCTCTCGATCCTGATAGTTTAAAAATCTAGTCAGGATAGATCGAGGTCTCTGATTAGGACAAGGTATTTGTCTAAGACCTCTATGAGCTCTCTTAATCAAAATCTTATCCTTAAAATTTTCTCCTTTAAATACTTTCGATATCCATTCTGAAAAAAATAATTAAATCACATCTTGACTTTCTTTATTTTCAGACATCCCCACAATTTTAAGATTATTCCTTCTGCTGCAGTACTTTCTGAAGCAATGTTTCATTTATAGAAATCAAACCAGTCATTGTATCTTAATTTATATTTGAGATTTCTTCAATACATTGTACTTTTTAATGCACATCCTGAATTTTATCTTCCACTTTATCAACTCTTTGTGAAACAATATTTATCAATTTAGTCATATCCGTTCTAACTTGCTTCAGTTCTACAGTTAAGTTTAAAATTACTCTCCAATGCATCTATTTTAATTTCACTTTTATCCATTTTCTTTTTAAAAGTCTTTTAGATCTTTCTTCTTCTGAACTTATCATTTCTTCTTTGCTTCCATAGTCCTCTGAGTCTTCTTCCACAGGAGATGTATCAGCCTCCTGTTCAGAAGAGGTGACGCCAGAGTGGCCCTTTAAAAGATGATGTTTTTATTCCAAATTTTTTTCCTCTGCAACCCTCAGGCCCGACTTCTTGCACATGCATGATGCAGTCTTAGCTTTTCCAGTGGCGCCATCTTTGCGGGGAGCCACAGAGAAGGATCCGGAGGATAGTCCTTCAATAAAGCCCTCACCAGCAGATCCAGAACCAACTTTAGCGGCCTGCTTCGATGACAAGATAGGCCCAAGTTCTCTTTCCTTTCTCTCTTCCGATTTTTCTTTTGGTGTAGCTTTTTCCTTTTTTTTGGCGACATCTTTTTTCTTCTGTTAAGCACTTTAAAGTAACTTTAAAGTAGTTTTTGTCGATTTAACAGTAAATCCCTCGGGAGTCGGTAGGTTACATGGTGTTAACATGGAAATATGAATTAGGAGGACTACAACTTCCTAATTTCAAGAATTATTATAAGGTAGCACAATTAAAATTTATTGTTTCTTTGTTTGTAAAAACTTTACCATCTTGGGTGGAAATTGAATTAAATAAAATTGGAGAAATTATATCAGAAGAGTTTATTCACAAATGGGAACCAAAATTAATAACAATTGACAAATATGCTCTGTTATCAAAATACTTGCTTAATATTTGGAATAAAGTCAAGTTATAAATTGATGGAAATCTTTTATCGTTAAAAACACCACTAATTAATCCATCTTAATTTTTTTCAAAAGATCATCTCTTTTTGAATATTTGGAATAATAAAGGAATTTCAAAATTGGAAGATTGTTATAACAAAATAGATTGATGTCATTTGATGAATTAAAATTAAATATGATATTCTTTGTAATATGTTATTTTGTTATTTCCTATTTAAGAGAGAAATTAGGATCTGATATGATTTTAAAAAACCTTACAGATTTAGAACAAATTATTGTTGATGGAATGACTAAAATAATTATTTCAATAGCATATATGTTGTTACAAGAACAAAGACCCAAAGTAGGTTTGTTTAATTCAAAAGGAAGATAAGAACAAGATTTATGTATAAGAATAGATCAGCAGGGCTGGCAAGTTTTATGTAAAGAAGTTATGTCTAATACTATTAATGTAAGGTATAGAACATAATTTTTTTACATCAATTATATATTACCTCAGAAATTGAATATATTGGACCAATATTTTAGATGAGGAAAAGAAGTTGGAACCTTTCTTCATTCTATGTGGTCTTGTTCGAAAGTTAATCCTTTTTGGTTTCTGTTAGTAAATTTCTACAATGAGTTACTGGTGTTGTTTTTCTGTTAAATCCTGAATTATTATTGTTAGGAAATTTTGAAAATTTAACTCCTAAATTAACTGTCAGATTTTCAATTGAAATTTGTTGTTAGTTTTAGTAATAGCAAGGAAATGTATTACTGTTACATGGAAATCAGTTGTTTCATTAACATTAGAAAGATGGTATACAGAGATTCAAAGTTGTATTCTTTTAGAAAAAATATTTACAATTTAAGGGGCAAATATTCTGTATTTTTACAAATTTGGAGCTTGTATGTTAGAATAATGAGACTAAAATTATATTTTTTTATTATTTTGAATTCAGGAACAATATTACTTTTGGGATCCTTAAGAGTTATCTGAAGCAATCCAAACTAATATATTATGTATGTTATTATGTATTTTATATTTAGATTTAGATTTTAGTCATGGGGTTAGTTTAAGTTGGGGGGAGGGGTTTAGGGTTTTTTAAAGTTTTTAGTTTTAGTAGTATCTTTAGTCTTTTTCTCTTTTTCTTAAATAACTCTTTGTAATTGTAATACTAAGATAAGTACATTGATCCCTCACAATCTTAAAAGGGAAAGTAAAATACCTTGGCATACAAGCATTTAAAGGTAAAAGTTCACTCTTATACAGATTCAACTTATACCCTGAAAACTGACTAAATTGAGATAGCAAAGATGATATGAATGGTAAAGAAGGATCTGGATTAGATATGAAAAGCAAAAGATCATCTGTGTCGAGGGAAACTTTATGTTCAGTACCTTTCCTGTAAATTCCTGAAAAATCTGTGCACTCATGAAAGGCTAATGGTTCTGAAACAAAATATAAACTTAGTGGACTTAAAAGACATCCCTGATGAGTACCCCATTGGAGATGGAAAGGTTTTGATTGTGGTAAATTAAGAAGAATCGAAGCATTAAGGACTTCAATACAATAATTTCATCTATTTAATAAAACATGGTCCAAAATTAAATTTTCCAAGATTGCAAATAAATGACCCCTCTCCACCCGGTCAAAAGCTTTCTCTGCATCTAATGAAAGGACACATTCAGGGACATGAGTGGGGGGTGGGGGGGAGGTAAATATAAAAATTTCAATAAATGTCATATATTAAAATAGGAATGATGATTTCTAATAAAACCAGTCTGATCTTTAGAAATAATTATTATTGATATATTCTCCAGTCTGCAGCCAAGATCTTCATATCAACATTCAGTAGAGGATATAGTCCATAAGGAGAACACACAAGTGGATCTTTCCCCTTTTTCACAATAAAAGAAAGGCAAGCTTCATTAAAAGATAATGCAAGATTTCCCTGTTGAAATGAATCATTAATAGCGAAAACCTACCGGGAACAAACATTACCTAAGTTGATGGAAGGAGAAGAAAAGAAAAGAATGGACTCAGTAGAATTTCTGGTGTATTTTTGTTGAATGACAACATTGTCTAACTGAATTAATGCAACCTAGATTGTATAACTAAAATGGATGAGAGGGGGGGGGATGGGGGGGTGGCTTGGGAGGAGGGAGGGGGGAGGGAGAAAAAGTCACTGTAAATGTGTGGAAAAGAAAAAGTGTATATCATGGCTATTGTGATTTATGGTGTGAAAAATAAAAAATTAAAAAAAAAAAAAAGCAGAGGATTTAACTATGGCACAAGCAATTTAGAAAAAGAATTTAAAAATTCCACAAGGTACCTATCAGGTCTTGGACATTTACCTGACTGCAATGAGGAAATCGCAAAAAGTATTTCCTCTTGGGATTTCGGCTCCTCCAGGCTCATACTGTTATTCAGAAAAAGTGTGGGAAGATTTAAGTGGTCAAATAATCCATCATTAGACCATTATCATTATTAGATTCAGAAGTGTATAATCTCAAATAAAATTCTCTAAATATATAATTTATTTTAGAATGATCTGTGGTAACAGTACCATCATCCATTCACATTTTAGTAATTACTTTCAATTGGTTGGCCAAAAGATTTTTCACCATGAATGTAAAATTTAGTTTTACTTCTCAGAAGTTATTGTTCAATGGGATAAATAGAAAGAGGATCAAATATAGTCTTGTTCAAGTCTCTTTTTATATAAATCAGGATTTTTAACTTGTGCTTATTGTAAATCAACTGAGTTCTCAGTATGAATGCAAACCTGAAAATGAATTATTTATTTGTACGCTGTTTTCTGTCCTTTAACCAATCCTCTATCCATATTACCTCCAAATCCATAATCCTTTATTATACTATTATTTGATGCCTTTTAGAATCAACATGTATTACTTCCATTGTTTTCCCCATATTCTCAAGCATTTTCCTTCAGAATACCATTAGAAAGAAAGCATCTCCCACACAGCTGCACTTGCTCAGTACTATGTTGGAATTACAGCCCTGATTTTTGTACTCTAAACTCTCCCATTCAAGCTAGTGCACTTTAGATCTCTGGGGCAAGTAGGCATTATGTTTATTCACTAAGATGCCATGTGATTCTTTGATTCCTTCCAAAACAAACTTATTTGCATTTCATATCTAGCTACAAACTCGTCTCCAGAATGCTGATACAGCCATAACAATCTCTAATCCTGTAATAGAAATCCTTCCAATTAAGATCAAATGTCATTCACAGCAAAGCATGGCTCCAAACAGAAATTCAAACATGAACACTTCCACAACAATCTATTGTTCTATTCTATTGTTGTAATTCATTGATCAGTAAAATATCTTATTGTAGTGTTAATCTGTTTGGTAAAGCTTAATCTGCTGCCTTCAAACAAAGCACTAGATTGCTGACTTGATTTTGCCATCAAACTTTGACAGTCATCCATCGAAAGTTTGAACAAAAGAAGTTTTGTACATGTCCAGTCAACATGTTGCAAATAATAAAAATCCAAAGCCATACTACCTCTCACATCTCAATTCTTCCTCCAACTATTGTGCAGAGATAAAATTGTGTCACCCATCGATTTACTCTACCTGTAACTTACTCGGGTTCAAAAGATGAGATTGATTATCCATGTATGTAATGGTAACAAGAAAATAATTTATCATTTGAGTTGTTCAAGTGAACCGGTAAGGACTTGAAGGGCCGACATGGCCTGTTTCCGTGCTGTAAACGGTTATATGGTTATGGTTATATGGATCTGTGGGGGAGCTCGTTCTTTTGTTATTGTTCCTATTTCAATAATCCAAGTGCCCCTGTAGTGGCACTTCAGCAACATTACAACTCCCAGGAGACATCGAACCGGCCATGTTGTCAGCGTAAGTTGAGCACGTGATTCTGACTTTTAAAAGGTTGCGCAGGTGAATCTATAGAAATGCTTTGTGTGGTTATTTTGTCATGTCCACTGCGATTCTAGTGGATTGGTGACCCCGACGAGTCCAAAAATGTATTCTTGGACAAACATGGACTCTGCAGCCGTGGCTGTGAAGCTACCACCTTTCTGGACAGCTGAGCCTGATCTGTGGTTCCAGCAAAGTCGAATTAGACATCACTCATTATTACCATCTTGATCAGGTCATCGCTAAGAGGGTCGATGACTTCCTACGGGATCCACCACATACCAGCAGGTATGACGCTTTAAAACAACTTTTATTATGTGTATATGGTGTGTCCCGTAGGGAAAGGGCATCCAAACTACTACCACCTCCTTCAGAACTCATGCTGTCCTGGCAGCTGGCGAAAGTCCCAATATGTTATTCGAGCAGCTCTTTTTAGAGCAAATGCCAAATAATATTAGGCTCTTGTCATCCAAGTGTTCATTTGATAATCCAAGGGCTGCAGCAGTGGAGGCAGACATTCTATGGCTGGCTAAAAAGCACAGCAAGGAAAGGCAAGTCTACACAACCAACCTCTCTGATAGCGACCCCATGTCATACTCTAGTGCTCGTAGCACATCACTCCCTACAAGCAGGCAACTCACCAAATCAAGCAAGCAGCCCGTGGACACCTCATTTTGATGTTATTACCACAGGCACTGGGGAGTAAATGTCCGCAAGTGCCTTCCACCCTGTCCGTTTGCGGGAAACACCCAGGCCAACCGCAAGTAAGGGCTGTGGCGGTTAGCAAGAAACCTGCAAGCCTACTGTATGTATGGGACCAGTTGTCCCAGCAAATATTTCAGGTTTAGAAGTTAGTGTATTTCCACCCACATGTTTTGATACATGCCATCCAACCCCAGACCTGCAACTACAAGCAGTTAACAGTTCCAACATTCTGACCTTTGGCACCAAGAAGATGAATGTCAAGTTCGAGAATCAACTCTACACTTGGCCATTTATTATAGCTGCAGCATCCCGACCTTTGCTTGGTGCAGATTTTCTTAAGGTTCATTCATTCCTCATTGACTTAAAATGGCATCGGTTAATAGATGAAACACTTTTCAGGTTATTCCTCTGCCAGATGCCTATACCCCTGCTTTGCACCTTCAAACATTAGGTAAACCAGTAGATGAATTCTCCAAGATGTTGGAAGATTTCCCTGAGATTACTATTCTACAATTTTCTGCCTCCACTCCAAAGCATGGTGTTACTCATCAAATTTATATTAAGGGCTCTCCTATCCATGCTAAAGTGTGCCACTTGCCTCCAGAGAAGCTGTGCTTATCTAAGGAAGAGTTTGCCAAAATGGAGGAACTAGGCATAATTCATAGATCCCTGGGCATCTCCATTACACATGGTCATGAAACACAATGGAGGTTGGCGACCTTGTGGAGATTACAGGTAGCTTAACAATGTAACCATCCCGGACTGTTATCCGATACCTGTACCTCATATTCAGGATTTCCCAGCTAATTTGCAAAGTAGACTTGGTGCGTGGCTATCACCAAGTACCAGCAGAGCCAGAAAATATTCCAAAAACATTAATAATTACCCCATTTGGGTTGTTTGAATTTTTACAAATGCCATTTGGATTAAAGAATGGCACTCAATCATTTCAATGGGTAATGGATGCTTTAGGTCATGGTATGACCAGTGTCTTCATTTACCTCAATGACATTTTAGTGGCTAGTGGGACTAAGGAAGAACATTTGGAACATCTTTGTCACTTTTTATTCATCTTCAAAAGTTTGGACTGATCATCAATCTGGATTAATGCATTTTTGGACAAGAAATTGTTAATTTCTTGGGGCATAGGAGTATTCAGGAAGGCGTGACTCTGCATCCATCCAAAGTTGAAGCAGTACCAAGACTTGATATGGTAAAAAGCCTGCAGGATTTCTTGGGAATGGCAAATTTTTACCGTCAGTTTCTTCCGGTAGCAACTTATATCATGAAGTCTCTTTTCGATTTACTGTCCAGAAATGCCAGAACCATCCATTGGACTGAAGAAGAAAACAATGCCTTCTTGAAGACAAAAGATTTTCTGACTCATGCCACTATGCTCATCTATCCAGTTTTAAATGCAGCCACCACCCTTTCTACAGATGCTTCCAGTTATGGCCATAGGAGGTGCACTTCATCAATATGTCAATGGGCAATGGAAACCATTAGCATTCCTCAGCCACCATCTTCGTGAAGCAGAGAATAAATACAGAGCTTTTGTGTCTATTCAACACTTCCATTATTTTTTGGAGGGCAGAGATTGTACTATGTACACTGACCACAAGCCCTTAACATTTGTATTTTCCAAGGTAGCAAAGTCCTGGTCAGCTTAACAGCAATGGCAATTAGCATTCATTTCACAATTCTCCACAAAAATAGTACATATTTCTGGAAAAGACAATGTAGTAGGTGATGCACTTTCCCGCTCTGCTCCACTTAAGGATTCATCTGTAGATCAAGGTATTGACTACACAGCTTTGGCCGCAGCCTAAGAACATGACCATGAGATGATTGCTTATCGGACTGCAATCACAAACCTGCAATTGAAAGATGTCCAGTTTGGAGTTAATGGCAAACTACTCCTCTTTGATATATCAACGGGACACTGAAACCCCATAGTTCCAGCAGCATGGTAATGTCGAGCACTTGACTCTGTGCATGGTCTCTCATATCCATCACTTAGATCGACCATTCATATGGTTTCGGACAGGTTCAGGTGGCGCAGTCTTAAAAAAGACATTACATAAATTGCTTGCCAAAAAGCAAAAGTTCTGCGGCATACTAAGGCGTCACTGCAATCCTTCCCAGCAGTTACTTGGTGTTTTGCTCATGTCCACATGGATATCGTAATAGACATGTTTACATGGTGGTCCGAGGCTGCACCCATGGTAGATGCTACTACAGACACTTGTGTTCGGATGTTCCTCAGTTCCTGGGTGTCTCGTTTTGGTTTACTGTCGCATGTTACTTTGGATAGAAGACCACTATTTACTTCCTTGCTATGGACAGCCTTGTCTTGCTTGCTCAGTATAACAATTCATCATACCAATGTCTATCATCCCCAGGCCAATGGAATGATTTCATCAACATCTCAAGTCAGCCTTAATAGCTCAGTTAGAGGGCCCAAACTCGGCTGATGAGCTTCCCTGTGTATTAGTGGACATTAGAACAACTCCAATGGAGGACCTCCAAGCTTCATCTGCAGAGCTCGTGTACGGCGCACCGGTGGTGGTTCCAGGGGAGTTCGTCCCCTACCATTCCAACTCCAGCGATGATCCTAAGAAACTGTTGAGCAGGCTAAGGGAAATTGACCCTATATCACCATCGTTACATGGAGAACACTCTTCTTTTGTGCCCAAAGACTTCAAAAACTGTGAATATGTCTTCATCTGAAGGGGAACACTTGGTCAACCTTTACAGAAGGACTTTATAGGTCAACCTGTATTTTCGATATTGGAGGGAAGCCACAGTCTTTCACTATTGACAGACTTAAACCAGCTCATGTGGACAAGTCTTTCCCACTGCAGTAGCCAACAGTCTGTCACAGACAGACTTTCTGCCGATTCTGGAGGGGGGATGGGGCATGTAGCAGCACTACGGTAGCACTACAGCTCCAAGTAGGCATTGTACTGGCCATGTGACATCAGTGCGTGATGACATCAGTGCATGTCGAGCGCATGATTCTGGCTTTTAAAAGGTTACGTGGGTAATGAAGAGTAAATCTCTTTGATTCACTCTAGAAATGCTTTGTGTGGTAATTTCATTGTGTCAGTAGACACACCCCCTTGATCTGCTGTTGTGTATTAAACAACATGGTATAACAGCCAGTTATATCAGCCAGTGGGCTGATAACGCCTCAAACCGTGCATCTTGGCGCCTCACAGTTTGGCGGGCAGCAGCCTCCTTTGAAGAAGACCGCAGAGCCCACCTCAC
Organism: Narcine bancroftii; assembly: GCF_036971445.1. Taxonomy (NCBI): domain Eukaryota; kingdom Metazoa; phylum Chordata; class Chondrichthyes; order Torpediniformes; family Narcinidae; genus Narcine; species Narcine bancroftii. Next base: position 27,327,930 of record NC_091480.1, on the reverse strand, counting down.
TGACAAAAGGCAAAGGAGGAAAAACCCAACACCCAACCCCAACCAACCAATTTTCCCTTGCAACCGCTGCAATCGTGTCTGCCTGTCCCGCATCGGACTGGTCAGCCACAAACGAGCCTGCAGCTGACGTGGACTTTTTACCCCCTCCATAAATCTTCGCCCGCGAAGCCAAGCCAAAGAAAGATAACATATTTCCACTGGAGCTGATCAAGGAGACTCTTGGCTTTTTTAAATGAACAAGGCAGGAATAAGTTACAGATTTTCTGCTTCACTTCCATTTATCCTGCAGATATTAAAGCTGGTAGGAACTATAAAAGGACATTACTAAAGTTAAAAAACAAATGAATAATTCACCTTTCTCTTTGGCCAATTAATGTAAGAAATGAAGATTGAATGTATTAGCTGCAAATCAACAATTTTATGACTTATTATACTTACAGTACAGGCCCTTCAGCCCTCGATGAGATGCCTACCTATACAAACCTATTCAACAAACTAAATCTTCCCTACCTCACACCTATAACCCTCTATTTTTCTTGTATCCATGTGCCTATCTTGGAGTCTTTTAAATGTCCCTATTGTACCAGCCTCCACCATTGCCCCTGGCAATGCATTCCAGGCACCCACTGCTCTTCTGTGTGAAAAAAAATGTATCTCTGACATCTCCCCAAAACTTTCCTCCCTTCACCTTGTACAGATGTCCTCGTGTAAAAGGTGCTGGCTCCCCATCTTATCCATGCCTTTTATAATCTTGTAAACCAATATTAAGTCACCACTCATCGATCTTTGCTCCAAAATGAAAAGCCCTAGCTTAATTAATCTTGCCTCAAAACACACATTCTCAGGAGTCACGTGATGGAGTAGTGGCTGGTCGGGGAACTCCAGCCCGCTCCAGAAAAGTAAAAAAAGATAGAGAAAAACCAAAGGCACAAACATAAAAACCAAAACAAAGTGAAAGTAAAAGTGTGGAGAAAATGGCAGCGAAGAAAGAAAAGCCAAAAACAACGGGGAAAAAAGAAGGAAAGACGTCGGAAGAAGAAGGTGAAGGCCTTACCTGTACGAGGAGGCCCACTGTGGAAAGAGAAGCCCGCTCCCTGAGGTCAGTCGAAGCCCCGAACTCGGAACTACAAAAATGGCTCACGGAGCCAAACAAAAGTGCGCAACCGCGCATGCTCGAGGATTCGCGCATGCGCGATGCGCAAGACAAAAATAACACTGACGGGAGGGGGGACCAGCTGAGGAGTCGATCTCCACAGCTGAAACAGACAACTACAACACAACAGCAAGAGGAAAACATAGAAAATAACGAGCAAGAAAGAGAGTAAAAATAAGAAATCAAAGAAACAACAGATGACCAACCCAGAGGAAGAACACCAACACCAAGACCAACACCAACAATAAGAAGACCAAAAATACCCAACAAAATAAAACAAACAACCCAACAAGAAAACCAGAAGAGACAGAGGTAAAGGACACAGATCCTGGAGTGGACTCAGAAGAAGAGGAAGAACACAGAGAAATGGAAGATGAAGGGAAGGGCAAGTACATGGATATATATTTTTTTAAAGAATATATGGAAACAGTTGGTTGTTTTTCCAGACTCTTTTGTGTAGTCTTCCAAAGGCGCTATTTGCCTTGGCGAGTCTGTTGTCTATCTCATTGTCGATCCTTGCATCTGATGAAATGATGCAGCCGAGATAGGTAAACTGGTTGACCGTTTTGAGTTTTGTGTGCCCGATGGAGATGTGGGGGGGCTGGTAGTCATGGTGGGGAGCTGGCTGATGGAGGACCTCAGTTTTCTTCAGGCTGACTTCCAGGCCAAACATTTTGGCAGTTTCCGCAAAGCAGGACATCAAGCGCTGAAGAGCTGGCTCTGAATGGGCAACTAAAGTGGCATCGTCTGCAAAGAGTAGTTCACGGACAAGTTTCTCTTGTGTCTTGGTGTGAGCTTGCAGGCGCCTCAGATTGAAGAGACTGCCATCCGTGCGGTACCGGATGTAAACAGCGTCTTCATTGTTGGGGTCTTTCATGGCTTGGTTCAGCATCATGCTGAAGAAGATTGAAAAGAGGGTTGGTGCGAGAACACAGCCTTGCTTCACGCCATTGTTAATGGAGAAGGGTTCAGAGAGCTCATTGCTGTATCTGACCCGACCTTGTTGGTTTTCATGCAGTTGGATAATCATGTTGAGGAACTTTGGGGGACATCCGATGCGCTCTAGTATTTGCCAAAGCCCTTTCCTGCTCACGGTGTCGAAGGCTTTGGTGAGGTCAACAAAGGTGATGTAGAGTCCTTTGTTTTGTTCGTGCAGTCTGGAAAAACAACCAACTGAAAAACCTCACAAAGATAAGCGTATACAGAGCCGTTGTCATACCCACACTCCTGTTCGGCTCCGAATCATGGGTCCTCTACCGGCACCACCTACGGCTCCTAGAACGCTTCCACCGGCGTTGTCTCCGCTCCATCCTCAACATCCATTGGAGCGCTTACATCCCTAACGTCGAAGTACTCGAGATGGCAGAGGTCGACAGCATCGAGTCCACGCTGTTGAAGATCCAGCTGCGCTGGATGGGTCACGTCTCCAGAATGGAGGACCATTGCCTTCCCAAGATCGTGTTATATGGCGAGCTCTCCATTGGCCACCGTGACAGAGGTGCACCAAAGAAAAGGTACAAGGACTGCCTAAAGAAATCTCTTGGTGCCTGCCACATTGACTACCGCCAGTGGGCTGATAACGCTTCAAACTGTGCATCTTGGCGCCTCACAGTTTGGCGGGCAGCAACCTCCTTTGAAGAAGACCGCAGAGCCCACCTCACTGAAAAAAGGCAAAGGAGGAAAAACCCAACACCCAACCCCAACCAACCAATTTTCCCCTGCAACCGCTGCAATCGTGTCTGCCTGTCCCGCATCGGACTTGTCAGCCACAAACGAGCCTGCAGCTGACGTGGACTTTTTACCCCCTCCATAAATCTTCGTCCACGAAGCCAAGCCAAAGAAAAAAATATGGAAACAGTAAAAGAATGGCAGTCACAAGAATTCAGTGAAATAAAAAGTGCAGAAGAAAAAGTGAATAGATTAGAGATGATCATGTCAGATATAGGAAAAAGAGTAGACAAGGTGGAAGAACTTGAAACAGCCATAGAAATGGAAGTAGATGACTTAAAAAAGAAATTAGAAGAATCTGATAAAAAAGTTAAAGAGACACAAGAGCTGTTAGCTCAGAAGATAGATATAATGGAAAATTATAACAGAAGAAAAAATATAAAGATGTGGGCCTTAAGGAAGATGAAGAAGGCAAAAATATGAAAGAATTTATAAAAGAATGGATCCCCAGGGTCCTAGGAAGACCAGAATTACAGGAAGAAATGGAAATAGAAAGGGCACACAGAACATTAGCCCCTAAACCACAACCACAACAAAAACCAAGATCCATTCTAGTAAAATTCCTAAGATATACAACAAGAGAAAATATATTGGAGAAGGCAATGAAGAAAATAAGAGAAGACCAAAAACCACTGGAATACAAGGGTCAAAAATTTTTTTCTATCCAGATATAAGTTTTGAACTTCTGAAGAAGAGGAAGGAGTTTAATGCAGCAAAAATGACCCTATGGAAAAAAGGTTATAAATTTATGTTAAAATACCCAGCAGTACTTAAAATAGTTATTCTGGGGCAGCAAAACAGACTATTCTCGGATCCGGAAGAAGCACGAAAATTTGCAGAACAACTACAAACCAGACAGAAAGATGAAGAGATGTAACAAGAACAAAAATGACAACAAACTATATGTATGTGTGTATGTAGGTAGAGAAGAGATATATGTATATGTGTGTATGTACATATATATAAAAAATAGAGTATAGGTTAAGAACTAAGAAGGGAAAGAAAGGGAAGAAAGGAAGTAAGGAGGGAATTAAGAGAGTGACCTTTGTTACATATGAAGATTAAAATCTTTTCTGGGGGGGCTGGGTGGGGAAGAATTATAGTCATTGCGAAATCAGTTGACGTTTGCGAGTGAATTCGCAAATCCAAATGGAGAGGGGAGATGTGGTTACCTTACAAGGGACAAAGGGCAACTCAGGAAGGGGAGGGGCTATTGGGGTTAAAGGAATTTTAGATATGAGAATAGTGGAAATATTTTATGTTTTAGAAATGTTGTCTTATAATGTGTTCAAAAAAAGAAAGCAGAAATGGATAAGAAGGGAAGTTGGTGATGAGGAAACGGAAAGGAAAGATAAACAAAGTATGAAATGGCTATGTTGAACTATATGACTTTAAATATTAATGGAACACATAACCAAATCAAAAGGAAGAAACTGTTAAATTTACTGAAAAAAGAAAAAATTGATATAGCATTCGTACAAGAAACACATCTAACTGAAGTGGAACACAAGAAATTAAAGAGAGATTGGATAGGACATGTAACAGCAGCATCATACAATTCAAAAGCCAGAGGAGTAGCTATATTAATCAATAAAAATGTACCAATCAAAATAGAAGAGGAACTAATAGATCCAGCAGGGAGATATGTAATGATAAAATGTCAGATATATTCAGAATTTTGGAATTTACTCAATGTATATTCACCTAATGATATGCAAGATATCTTTTTGAAGATAGCAGACACGCAAGGGAACATACTAATAGGAGGGGATTTTAACCTTAATTTGGATGCAAACATGGATAAAACTGGAAAAAAAAACTAACAGAAAGAACAAAGTAACCAAATTTGTAATTAAATCGATTCAAGAAATGCAACTTTTGGATATATGGAGGAAACAACACCCAAAGGAAAAGGAATATTCATATTATTCAGGCAGACATAAAACATATTCAAGGATAGACCTATTCCTGTTATCAGCCCACATTCAAGGGAGAGTTAGGAAAACGGAATATAAAACTAGACTATTATCGGACCACTCACCCCTATTATTGGCAATAGAGCTAGAGGACATCCCACCAAGAATGTATAGATGGAGATTAAACTCCATGCTACTTAAAAGACAGGATTTTAGAGAATTCATTGAACGACAAATTAAAATGTACTTTGAAATAAATACAGAATCAGTGAAAGATAAGTTTATACTATGGAACGCAATGAAAGCGTTCATCAGAGGGCAAATAATAAGTTATGTAACTAAGATGAAGAAGGACTACAATCGGGAAACAGAACAGTTGGAAAGGGAAATAACAAATATAGAAAAAGAATTAGCAATAAAGGAAGATACAACTAAAAGAAGAGAATTGGCAGATAAAAAAATAAAATATGAAACACTACAAACATATAAGGTGGAGAAGAACATAATGAAGACAAAACAGAAATATTATGAACTAGGAGAAATTCTAGCGTGGCAGCTTAAGACAGAACAAACTAAAAGAATGGTATTGCCATTAAGGAAAAAGGACAAGCAAATTACATATAATTCAACGGAGATCAATGAAAACTTCAGGGAATTCTACGAGTAACTATATCAAACTGAAAACGAAGGGAAAGAAGACAAAATAGATGAATTTCTAACTAAAATTGAACTACCGAAATTACATACAGAGGACCAAAATAAATTAGTAAAACCATTTGAAATAGAAGAATTACAGGAGATAATAAAAAAACTACCGAACAATAAAACACTAGGAGAGGATGGATTCCCAATAGAATTCTATAAAACATTTAAAGACTTATTAATTCCTCCCCTTCTGGAAGTAATCAACCAGATTGATAAAACACAAAGCATACCAGATTCATGCAAAACAGCAATAATTACAGTAATACCAAAGACAGGGAAAGACCCACTTGCACCAGCATCATATAGGCCAATAACTTTACTTAACACAGATTATAAGATAATAGCTAAACTATTAGCAAACAGATTAGCTGACTATGTACCAAAAATAGTAAATCTAGACCAATCTGGATTTATTAAAAAAAGACAAACAACGGACAATATCTGTAAGTTCATTAACTTAATTCATGCAGTAGAAGGAAATAAAACTCCAACAGTAGCGGTTGCTTTAGACGCAGAGAAGGCCTTTGACAAAGTAGAATGGAATTATTTATTCAAAGTACTACAAAAATTCAGCTTACCAGAGAAATATATTAATTGGATTAAAGCATTATATAAGGGGCCATGGGCGAAAGTGACAGTAAATGGATATATATCAAAACAATTTAACTTAAGCAGATCAACAAGGCAGGGATGTCCACTATCTCCCTCACTGTTTGCGTTAGCTATAGAACCACTAGCAGAACTAAAATAAAAGGGATAAAAATAAAAGAGAAGGAATATAAAATCAGTCTATTTGCAGATGACGTTATAATATACTTAACAGAACCAGAAATATCAATAAAAGAATTACATAGGAAATTGAAGGAATATGGAGAAGTGTCGGGGTACAAGATCAACGCAAATAAAAGTGAAGCAATGCCAATGAATAATGCGGATATCACAAAGTTTAAGAAAGAATCGCCATTTAGATGGCAAACACAAGCAATGCGATACCTAGGTATACAAATAAATAAAAACTTCGGCCATCTATATAAACTCAATTCAATCCATTAATGAAAAAATTACAAGACGACTTAGAGCATTGGAAAGACTTACCACTAACACTGATAGGAAGGATAAACTGTATTAAAATGAACATTTTCCCAAGGATACAATACCTATTTCAGTCATTACCAATACGCCTAACAGAGAAATTCTTCAAGGAGTTAAAGAAAATAATAAGGAAATTTTTATGGAAAGGGGGGAAACCGAGGATAGCACTAGATAAATTAACAGAATGGTACAAACAAGGAGGCTTACAACTACCAAACTTTAAAAATTATTATAGAGCTGCACAATTAAGATACCTATCAGATTTTTATCAAACAAGGGAAAAACCAGATTGGACCACATTAGAACTAGATAAAATAGGGGAGAAGATACCTGAACATATACTATATAAATGGGATGAAAAATTGGTACAATGTAGGAATTCACCGGTATTGCACCATCTGCTCAAAATTTGGAAGAAGATTCATGTAGAAAGGAATAAAACAAATTACCAACTACCAAAACTAATATTGACGCAAAATCAGCTAATCCCTTTTACAATAGATAACCTTTCCTTTAGAGAATGGGAGATAAAAGGGATCAAAAGAATAGAAAATAGTTTTTCAGGAAATAAATTATCATCCTTTGAACAAATGAAGTACAAATATGGAATAACTCATGGTACAATGTTTGCATATCATCAACTGAAAACCTACTTAAAGGACAAATTGGGAAGCAGACTGAGATTCCAGAAGGAAGCAGCTTTGAATATGTGATTACAGACACAATGATAATCAAAAAATTTGTAACAAACATGTACATCAAACTGCAAGAAAAGGAGAACGAGGAAACAAATGGTAAAACTAAACAAAAATGGGAACAAGATCTAAACATAAAGATAAAGAATGAAACATGGGAGAAGCTATGCTCCGGAACTATGAGAAATACAATAAACATGAGGTTACGCATGATACAAGATAACTGGATACACAGGCTATACATTACACCTCAAAAGTTAAATAAATGGGACCCAACAGTATCAGAATGATGTTTTCGCTGTAAAAAGGAAACGGGAACAACAATTCATGCAATTTGGACATGTGAGAAAGTGAAAAAATTTTGGGAAGATCTAAACCAGATATTAAATAAAATCACAAAAAGCAATATACCAAAAAACCCAGAGATCTTCCTCCTAAGTAATATAAGAAACAAAGAATTTGGACTCGATTTGGATGGAGCACAAAAAAGATTTGTTATGATAGCCCTAGCTGTAGCAAAAAAATGTATTATGTCAACCTGGAAATTAGAAGATAACTTGAGAATACAACAATGGTATATAGAAATGAATAAATGTATTCCATTAGAAAAAATAACATATAATTTAAGAAATAATATTACAATATTCGAACAAATATGGGAGCCATACATGAAACACAATAGAGAAATCCTACCATGGACTTCCACCACCTAAAATGACAGAAGGAGAAGATAATGAAAAGAACTGACTCAGTAAAATTTCTTGTTTATTTTTATTAAGTGACAACATTGTTTAACGGGTTTAATGTATTTTATAGTTTGAACTTTAAATAAATGGGAAAGGGAGTGAGGGAGGGAGGGAAGGGAGGGGGGAAAAAGGGGAGAAAACGACACTGTATATATTTAAGAAGAAAAATGTCTGTATGTATCTTGGTCAATATGGTTTATCTTCTTCTTTGGCTTGGCTTCGCGGACGAAGATTTATGGAGGGGGTAAAAAGTCCACGTCAGCTGCAGGCTCGTTTGTGGCTGACCAGTCCGATGCGGGACAGGCAGACACGATTGCAGCGGTTGCAAGGGAAAATTGGTTGGTTGGGGTTGGGTGTTGGGTTTTTCCTCCTTTGCCTTTTGTCAGTGAGGTGGGCTCTGCGGTCTTCTTCAAAGGAGGCTGCTGCCCGCCAAACTGTGAGGCGCCAAGATGCACGGTTTGAGGCGTTATCAGCCCACTGGCGGTGGTCAATGTGGCAGGCACCAAGAGATTTCTTTAGGCAGTCCTTGTACCTTTTCTTTGGTGCACCTCTGTCACGGTGGCCAGTGGAGAGCTCGCCATATAATACGATCTTGGGAAGGCGAGTGTGAAAAAAAAATAAAAAAAACACACATTCTCCAATCCAGGCAACATCCTGGTAAATCTCCTCTGCACTCTCTCCATAGCTTCCTCTTGCAATGAAGGAAGGATGTAGATCATTCATCAAAATAAATGATCAATTAGAATCAGCAGGTGTTGCTAACTGGCCTATCCATTATCCTCCAGGTAACAAATTTTCCCTACAATATCTTTGCCAGTTAGTTTATAATATTATCATATCCAGCAACCAAATCATCTTTGCTTCCATCCCATTGTGCATCCTCCTGTTTTGTTATTACACACTATTAGGATTTATGATAGAAAATGCAAATAAGACAAAAGCTTCTTCAACTTATTTTGTTTCCAATTATAATTTTAAACAACTACAGAGGAGCCCGGTATATTACATGCAAAACTCACCCAACCACCAAGAATATCGCATGGAACATTGCTGTCAAGAGCAGCATCAATTATCAAGGATCTACACCACCAAGGATATGCTCTGCTGCCATCAGGAAAGAGGTACAGATGCCACAGAATTCGTACCACCAGGTTTAGGAATAGTTGCTATTCCTCAACTTTCAGACCTCTGAATAAAAGGCTCATTCACAGACTCATTTAAGGATTCATAGTTTGCTCATTATTTATTACTGTATATTTATATATCTGCATTTGTGCAGCCAGTTTGTTTCCTGTTCTTTCTTTCTTTGAGTACAGTTTACAGTTACTGGTAATTAGAAATTCTGCTTGGCCCAAAGAAAAACGGAATGTCATCTATGTACTCTGACAATAAATTTGAATTTTGAGTTATAACTTGATTCCATTGAAACTGTTGAAGGACAGTCACAACTGAAAAGCATGTACTGGTTTTGCTGTTATCCCTCTTGCTGGTGAACCTGCCTCTACATTATAATAGACTGACCGTAACAACATGAAGTAACTCCAGATGTCACTGTGATTATGAATATGATATATAGTAGAACCTACACACCTTCTTCATGTCAGGGCAGACATACACATACTGCATTTATATTCTTATTTGGCTCCCTGAAACCATCTCTCAAACACCCAAAGGTTTAGTGCATTGATTTCCCTCATACACTTCAGCTGACAACCACTTTTTAATGGAAGTTCAACAATGACTTAACTGAGGTTCAAAATTCTCAGTAGGTAATCTGACACCTAAGGTCCCACATGAGATGGAGTGCGTACAGTGGTTTCTCAGGAACAAGAAATAAATCTTCAGGGGTGAAGGGTTTGGTCAGTTTGGGTTTCTCAAATCACACAGAACATTAACTATTCTTTAATAATTCCCTGTTGAGACAAATAGCTACAGACCAAAATGTAGACTGTTTCTCTTTCCACTGATGCTGCCTGACCTGATGAAGTTTTTCAGTATTTTCTTTTATTGTTGCAGATTTCAAGTTTCAATCGTTTTTCTTTAATTTTCATCCCTTCAATGAAGATCAGGTAAAGAGAAATTAATCTGAATCAGAATTTATTGTCAAGAACATTCATAAAATTTGTTGTTTTGCAACTGCAAGATAGTGCAAACATTTATGTCAACCAGCTTATAAAATAAATAAAAATGGTGCAAGGAAAAGTCAAAGTGAGGCAGTGTCTGTGGTTCCTTGTTCATTCAGGAACCTGATGGCAAAGGGATTAAAGAAACTATAATAACGCTGATTTGAATAGATCCATCACACCAGTATCAACCTTCAGACTGAATTATTATCGCAGAGGTAATTGCATATCTGCCAATACCAGGATCAAGTATACCACCATGTTGAGCAAAACATGCTGGAGAGTGAGGGGGTGGGGGTGTGGAGGGGATGTCACTGAACTACTGTGGTCAAATCAATACCAGCAGCATAAGTATATAAAGTGTGAGATCCTGCAAACAAGATGAGAAAGATTATGGCCATAGGATGTTTACAGCACAGAAAACAGGCCATTTGGCCCCTCTAGTCTGTGCCAACCATCCTCTCGCTAGTCCTGCTGACGATCCCATTCCATAACTCTCCAGACCTCTCCCATCCATGTACCTATCCAATTTATTCTTAAAACACAAGATCGAGCCCGCATTCACCACATCAGATGGAAGCTCATTCCACTCTCCCACCACTCTCTGAGTGAAGAAATTCCCCCTAATGCTCCCCCTAAACCTTTCCCCTTTCATCTTAAAACTATGACCTCGCATATTTTTCCCCCAATCTAAATGGAAAAGCCTGCTCACATACACTCTGTCTATACCTCTCATAATCTTGTAAACCACAATCAAATCTCCCCTCATTCTTCTTCAAGGAATGAAATCCTAACCTGTTTAATCTTTCCCTGTAACTCAACTCATGAAGAGCCAGCAATATCCTAGTAAATCTTCTCTGCACTCTTTCAATCTTATTGATATCCTTCCTGTAATTAGGCACCCAGAACTGCATACAACTTTCCAAATTTGGCCTCAGCAATGTCTTAAACAACTTCAACATATCATCTCAAATCCTATACTCAAGACTTTGATTTATAAATGCTAAGATGCCAAAACCTTTCTTTATGCCACCTTCAGGGAACAATGTATCTGTATTCCCAGATCTGAGCTTGTAACAGTGCAATGAGTCTATTAATGTTGGCTACTTTTCCAAGGCAGCAGAAGTTACAGATAGTGTCACAGATAGTGGGACAGGTGTGCATGTATGAAGGACTGAGCTATGTTCATAACCTCTGCTGTTTCCTGCGGTCTTGGGTGGAGCAGTTCCTGTATCATGAAATGGTGCAACTTTAGAAGTTGTTAAGGGATACTGGTTACATGCCAAATTTCCGCAGGCTTCTCAGGGAACCTGAAGCTGTTTACTTTCTCAGCACCATGGATGTGGACCATGAAGTGAGATTCTTCTTTCTTCTGGAAATGAATATGTAGCTCTTTAGTCTTTCTGACATTACGTTGAGGTTATTGTCCTGCACCAAGCAATATATCCCTCCATCTATCTTCTGTACTCTGCTTTGTTATTGTTAGATACCTGCCTACAACGGTGGTATGATCCACAAATTTATAGATGGAGTCGGTGCTGTGTTTGGCCAGCAGTCGTGGGTGTACAGGGCAAATAGTGGAAGACTGAGTACTCATCCTTGGGGTGCTGCAGTATTGAGGATGATTGTGGAGGAGGTGCTGTCATCAATCCTCATTGATTGCAAGATAGGAATCGAATTGCAGAAAGGGGTGCTGAGACCAAGGTCATATACTGTAGCTTGGGGATTAGTTTGTTTGAAATTGTTGTATTAAAAGCTGTGCTGCAGTCAATAAATAGTAGTCTGATGTAGGTGTCTTTGTTTTAGCAAAAGTGCATCGAAGACCTTAAAGTATATAATTCTCAAAACAATGGGAGCATTTAAATGGGGATTATGAGGATTAAGATAAACATTTTACACAAAGTGAAAGGATGACACTGCCAAATTTAGATCCTTTGGAGGATGAAGTGCAAAGATGGTAACAAAGAAAAAATGAAATTCATGTGATCAACCAAGAGCTTAATACAGGACACTGGCATCATCAGGGGTGTGCAGGGGGAGCGGACTGCACTGGGTGACACCATCAGAGGGAGTGACACCATCAGAGGGAGTGACATCAAAATGTCTGTCCCATCACTCCCCACCCCATTCAGCACTGCCGCCACTTCCCCTCCACTCAGCACTGCTGCCACTCCCCCTGCTCAGCACCACTGCCACCCCACCAGCTCAGTGCCACCGCTATGCCCCCAACCCTGCTCAATGCCACTGCCACCCCAGACATACAATGAACACACACCTGTTTATTATTTCTATGCTCGGTACACTTGCACATTTGGTACATGGTGGGGGGGGGTTACACCATGAGTTACTGCACCGAGTGACACCAACCCTCGTGAGGCCACTGATACAGCAGAAAGCTTTCAGAGATATACATAGAAAATATTAAAGTGAAATTGAAAGAGAAATCAGGAAAACTAAGAGAGAACATGAAAAATTACTGCAAGCTAAAATTTAAAAAACCCCAGATTATTTGATGAAGAGATCGAATAGCTAAGGGAAGAGTGGGACCTAATAGAAACAAAAAGGTAATCTATTTGTGGAAGCAGACAATGTTGGTGAGATCTTAGAGAAGACTTTTGACATATGTAATGATAGAGTGCTATTGATAATCTTGACCACTAGAGGGAGTCGTAGACAAGTTGCTGCAGCTAGGAGTAGTAATTCAAAATGGATGCTTCCATAAGGTTGTGAGTGAGTACTGTAGCTAATATAGTTGTTATAAAAGAACCCAATTTTATTTACTTCAATAAAAGAAACATCATATGGTACCAGGAGTGGAAGAAAGGGTTAAAGAACAGTTTAATGTAGCGATGCTGCATATGAGCTTTATTCTTAGACATAGCAGTGACTGCATCTTCATGTGTTGCAAATTTGACATCAGCCTCCCCTGGAGCTCAACCAGTACTCCCATTCTCTAGGTGAATATGAGGGGGATTCAGAAGGGAGAAGAAATGAGCAACATCATCCTCCAATGCCCTGAAATGGCAGACCCCACATGTGCACAAAGTGTCCTCACAGATAGCTTGAGCTGGCATCTCCAGCTCAACCATATCCATGGTTACCCATACCTCCGTTGCCTCTCATCACACCAGGCCCATCGTACTCATCACCCCCATAACCATAGTTATCATATCCATTGTAATCATTATACTTGCCATATCCACCACCATAACCACCTCCTTAGCACATTCGATTATATACACACCTCGTTGGGGACCAGCACCAAGATTACCACCTCGTCCCATTGGGCAGTCATATGGGCCTAGTCTCTGTTCCATCAGCCTCTTTGGTGGATCATAGAATGGTCTGACCTCACTTCTGCTGCTTTTAAATATCTCATTATACCTGTGCCCTATTCTTTCATTATGTTTCCCCAATGCTTTTTCTGCTATCTCCTTTGAAGCAAACTGCATGAAAGCCTCCCCTGTGGTTCTCCCCTGGTAGTCCATCGGCAAAGTTATCCTATTTGGCAACTCTGTAAAAAATTGAACAATTTCCTCCTTACTGCAGCCAAATGGAAGCCCTAAGAGTCCGACTGTACTGTCATTGGATATATCAGAATGATTGGAACCACGATGCTTCAGAACCCAGTATGATAATACAGATTCTATCACCAATGTGTATATGTACAGATTGTAGTGTAGCATGACTGTGATTGGTTGAGAGCGTAGCCACGCCCATTGGCAAGTCTTAAAGGGTTGCTCCTGGCCAGACCAGGTCATAATGGACTGGTCAATCTACATGTGATACGCTCCAGTCTTCTAGTTAATAAAAGCCTTGCTTTGGATCAACAAACCTTTGATTCTTTCGATGCGCTCTACAATTTTATTAACTAGAAGACTGGAGCGTATCACATGTTGGCCGACCAGTCCAGAATGACCAGGGTAAAGGGGTATTGTGTGGAGACCCTGAAAGTCCAGGGCATCACGCTCACAGACTTCAAACTATTAGTCCTTCCCCAACTGTGCTCCCCTGCACTGCTGGGACAGGACTTTCAGTGCCAGTTTCAAACTGTTTCCCTGCACTATGGGGGGGCCTCACGCTCCACTCTCTGTCTGTAACCACTCCACTCCAGAAGCCTCCAGTCAGTGGCAGCCCGAGCCACCCGCCCCCCCCCGCACCCAGGGGCCTCACCTGTAGTCTCTCCACCCTCCAAGTTGCTCCGCCAGCGCTCTTCGCAAATTTCACCCCTGGCTGGAAGCCTGTGGCCACCAAAAGCCGGCAATATAGTTATGAACACAGGAAACTTATCTCAAGCGAGGTGCACAGACAGCTGGACGAGGGTATTATCGAACCTAGCTCGAGTCCATGGAGGGCCCAGGTAGTGGTTGTTAAAAACAGGGAGAAGCCGCGGATGGTGGTTGACTACTGCCAGACAATCAATCGCTTCACGCTTCTGGATGCGTTCCCACTTCCACGGATCACGGATGTGGTGAATCAGATCGCCCAATACCGCATATTCTTCACCACTGACTTGCGTTCGGCCTATCACCAGATCCCGATCCGCTGAGAAGACCGACTTTTCACGGCTTTCGAAGCGAATGGGCGGCTGTATCAATTCCTCAGGGTACCCTTTGGGGTCACGAATGACGTCACGTTCTTCCAGTGGGAAATGGACCGGATGGTGGACCAGACGGGCTGACTGCTACTTTCCTGTTTCTGGACAATGTCACCATCTGCGGCCATGACATGGAGGATCATGATGCCAACCTTGAGAAATTTTTTCAGACTGCAATTCGGCTGAATTTGACCTACAATTTCGACAAGTCATTCTTCCGGACCAATCGGCTCACAATTCTAGGTTGCGTGGTGGAGAACAGGATGGTAATGCCAGTCCCTGGCCGCATGCGTTCCCTCATGGACTTGCCCAACCCACCTCCACACCCAGAAGGCACTCAGACACTGCCTGGGCTTTTTCTCTTACTGTGCTCAATGGGTTCCACACTATGCTGACAAGGCACAGCCACTCATCAAGACCACCTCCTTCCCCCGTCAACTGAAGCCAGAGCACCTTTCGACCGCCTCAAATCGGACATCGCCACTGCAAAGCTGTACGCCATTGACGAGTCCATTCTGTTCCAAGTCGAGAGCGATGCATCCGACTTTGCACTGGCAGCCACTCTGAACCAGGCCGGCCAGCCGGTAGCCTTCTTCTCCAGAACCCTCCAGGGTCCTGAGAGCGGTCACTTCTCTGTTGAGAAGGAGGCCCAGACCATAGTCAAAGCAGTACATCGTTGGAGACACTACCTCACTGGCAGGCGCTTTACACTGCTGACCGACCAAACGCGGTCTCCTTTCATGTTTAGCAATACCCAGTGAGGTAAGATCAAGAATGACAAAATCGCCAGGTGGAGAATCGAACTCTCCACCTTTAATTATGACATACTGTATTGGCCTGGTAAACTCAACAACCCGCCAGATGCGCTCTCCAGGGGGACTTGCGCCAACATACAATTGGACAGGCTGCAGAAACTCCACAAGGATCTCTGTCATCCAGGGGTCACTAGGTTCATGCACTTTGTCAAAAGCTTGCAACCTGCCCTACATGGTCGAGGAAATTCGCTCCATGACCCGAGCCTGCCCGGTGTGCACTAAGTGCAAGCCCCACTTCTTCCGTCTGGCGAACACCCACATCATCAAAGCCACCAGCCCCTTTAAGCATCTCAGCGTGGACTTCAAGGGGTCCCTACCATTGACCAACTGTAATACCTACATCCTTACAGCCATCAACGAGTACTCCCATTTCCTGTTTGCTGTGCCCTGCTCAGACATGACCACCTCCTCATTCATAGAGGCCCTGCACAGCATCTTCGCCATCTTTGGGTACCCCAGTTACATCCACAGTGACACAGGGTCCTCATTTATGAGCGCGGAGATGCGGCAGTATCTTCTGGTGCGTGGTATTGCTTCAAGCAGGACCACCAACTATAAGCCATGTGGTAATGGACAGGTCGAAAGAGAGAATGCCACTGTCTGGAAAGCGGTTACACTTGCCCTCCGGTCCAAAGGTCTCCCCACCTCTCGCTGGCAGGACGTGCTCACTAGTGCCCTACACTCCATCCGCTCCCTCCTATGCACCACGACTAATGCCAACCCCCATGAATGGATGTTTTCTTTCCCGAGGAAATCCGAATCATGAACAACCATACCAGCGTGGCTCATGGTTCCCGGGCCGGTCCTCCTGTGATGCCATGTCCGGTACTCAAAGAACGACCCCTTGGTTGACCGAGTGACTCTGCTCCATGCGAACCTACATTATGCCTACATTGAGTACCCAGACGGGTGGAAGGACACAGTCTCGTTAAGGGAGCTAGCCCAAGCCGGATCAGGCCCAGCAGTGCTTCCAACCCAACCTCCCCCAAATCCTTCTCCCCCAGGTCATGTGCTTGAACAGAGGGACCAGCACCACCCCACCAGCTCAGGCCAGACTGTTGACAACGCCATTGGGGAATTGAGCAAAGCAGTGGCCACACCCAACGAGCCTGCCGGTAACATGACTCCAGTGACCCCAATCCCGGCATCACGGTGGTCACGCCGGATGGTCAAGTCCCCTGACTGGTACAGCCCCTAATCTCCACCGGGCCCTTTTTTTTTCTTTTTTTTTTACAGCCCTCCATCCACAAAGAAGGGTGAATGTGAAAGTACAGACTCTATCACCAATGTGTATATGTACAGATTGTAGTGTAGGATGACTGTGATTGGCTGAAAGCATAGCCATGTCTACTGACAGGTCTTAAAGGGTTGCTCCTAGCCAGACCAGGTCATTCTGGACTGGTCAACCTACATGTGATACGCTCCAGTCTTCAAGTTAATAAAAGCCTTGGTTTGGATCAACAAGCCTTTGATTCTTTCGACACACTCTACACCCAGTCCATCTCAATACCATGTATTTCCTGTCTTTTTCCAAAGCTTTTTTGAAGCTTTTAGCATTATCTAAATGCATATAAGCTTCACCACTTGAACGGCCATCTTTAGAGGATGTGAACTGCACACCACACACCACATTTTGAAAATCGCTCTCTAAACAAAAAGGAGTAATTTTCTCTAGTGTACATGACCATGGCAAACCACATACTCACACGACATAGACCTCATTCTTTTCGGGAATTTCAGGCTCCTTCTCCTCAACTGCAGGCTCAAATGTAGTAAAGATTCTTCTTCCTGTGCAATGACTCCAGCCTCCTGCCACCATCCACAAAGGAGATGGACCAGCAGAGCTGACACAAGCACCCGTGTTAAGAAGATCTACATGCATTGTCAAAGCACCTGAGAGACCGAATCTTTAAAAAAGGAACTGCGCACTTAAAAAAGTTTGTGCTGCTGGTTTGTGTTTACATTGAAATTCTTTGGCTTGGCTTCGCGGACGAAGATTTATGGAGGGGGTAAAAAGTCCACGTCAGCTGCAGGCTCGTTTGTGGCTGACAAGTCCGATGCGGGACAGGCAGACACGATTGCAGCGGTTGCAAGGGAAAATTGGTTGGTTGGGGTTGGGTGTTGGGTTTTTCCTCCTTTGCCTTTTGTCAGTGAGGTGGGCTCTGTGGTTTTCTTCAAAGGAGGTTGCTGCCCGTCAAACTGTGAGGCGCCAAGATGCACGGTTTGAGGCGTTATCAGCCCACTGGCGGTGGTCAATGTGGCAGGCACCAAGAGATTTCTTTAGGCAGTCCTTGTACCTTTTCTTTGGTGCACCTCTGTCAAGGTGGCCAGTGGAGAGTTCGCCATGTAACACGATCTTGGGAAGGCGATGGTCCTCCATTCTGGAGACGTGACCCACCCAGCGCAGCTGGATCTTCAGCAGCGTGGACTCGATTAATACTGTATTAGTGTGTCGTGTTGCTAGATTAAACATCTCAAGGAAAGGGGATATAATGATTGAGTCCTAGTGATGATCCTGACCACCTGAATGGGTCAGAGGTGAGTTGTTGCAGCTAAGAGTAGATTCAAAGCGGATGCCTGCACGATGTGGTGAGTGAGTACTGAAGCTAACATAGTTGTTATAAAAGAATTGAAGGTTTTTTTTATTACAATAAAGGAAGCATCACTACATGGTCTCCATAAAAGATCAGTATGCTGCTGACAAAATAACAATAGTAAAGAGGAGGCATCAGGGGTTTAACATCCTTAAAAGTGAATATAACTCCAGATCTGTATGGCAGCTATCAGCCTATTCAAGAAATGAAGGAAGGATTATGTTGCTTCTTATTTTTAATTATTATCATTCAGCTTGATGATTCTTTTAACAGATCTTCTACTTCACAATTCCAATTTGAGTCACAGAACTATAGAACACTCCAGCACAGAAACAGGCACCTTCGGCCCTTCTAGTCTGTCTAGATCCATTTTTTTTCCTAGTCCCACTGACCTGCACCCAGTCCATTGCCCTCCATGCCTTTCCTATCCATGTACCTGTCCAAATTCTTCTTAAATGTTAAAATTTAGCCCACATTCACCCCTTCTGCTGGCAGTTCGTTCCACACTCCCACTATTCCCTGCGTGAAGAAGTTCCCCCTAAACTTGTCCCCTTTATATCTCACCCACCGTCAGTGAAAAAAAATCCTATCTATATTTACTCTATCTACCCCCCTCATAATTTTATATACCTCTATCAAATCACCCCTCATTCTTCTATGTTCCAGGGAATAATGTCCTAACCTGTTTAACCTTTCCCTGTAACTCAGTTCCTGAAGTTTGCGCAACAGCCTAGTAAATCTTCTCTGCACTCTTTCTATCGTTGATATCTTTCCTGTATTAGGTGACCAAAACTAGACACAATACTCCAAATTTGGCCTCACCAATGTCTTATACAACTTTACCATAACATCCTAACTCCTATACTCAATATTTTGATTTATAAAGGTCAGTATGCCAAAAGTTCTCTTTACAACCCTATCCACCTGTGTTGCCACTTTCATGGAATTATGTATTCCCAGATCCCTCTGTTCTACCGTACTCCTCAGTGCTCTACCATTTACCATGTATGTCTTTTCTTGGTTTGTCCTTCCCAATTCCAACACCCCACATTTGTCTGCATTAAATGCCATCTGCCATTTTTCAGCCATCATTCCAACTGATCCTGATCCCTCTGCAAGCTTTGAAAACCTTCTTCGCTGTCCACAACACCTCCAATCTTGGTGTTATCTGCAAACTTGCTAATCCAATTTACCAGATTATCTTTCAGATCATTGATATAGATGACACACAACAACAATTGTTGCTTTAATCAACATTGTCTTCCTGACCCTTTTTTTATGAAAGATATTATCAACAAAATGATTAACAATAACGTACAAATATTCAGAAATAAGAGGGCAAAAAGGAAGGAATGGTCATTATCAATGAAGAAAAACTGGTAGAACCAAAAAGCAACAAATCCCCTGGACCCGATGGCTTCCATCCTATGGTTCTAAAACAAAGTGGCTACTGAGAAAATGGGGCATCAGTAATGATTTTCCAAACTCCCCAGGAATACTGAAAATGTCCTTGTGGATTTGAAATCACTAGCGTAACCCCATTAATTCAGGAAAATATGGAAAAAGAAAACACAGGTGTATAGAAAAAGTTGGCCTGGCCTAATGCTAATTATTAACCGAGTGCAATTAGTAATCATATAATGAGATAAGGTTGACATGGTTACTTAACATAATTATTGGAGACTTTTGAAGAAATGATAATCAATTAGATAAAAGAGAGCCAATGGAGGTGTGTATTTTGATTTCCAAAAGGCATTTGATAAAGTGCCACATAAAATCTTTTATCTATCGCTAATAGTTGAAAACATAGTATTAACATGGACTGGATAACAAACAGAAAACATGCTATAGAACAAAGTCACTTTCAGCTATAACTGACGGTGTGCTGCAGGTGCCTTGACTATTTCCAATTTTTATTCATGACTCAGACAAAAATACTCAATGTACTATGTCCAAATTAGCTGCCAATTCAATGATAGGTATAAAACTAGATTGCTAGGAGGACACAAGAGGTCTGCTAAAGAATATTGTATGATTAAATTATGAGGAAATGTGATGTTATGCAGAGAAGATCCATTAGATTTATTCCTGGGATGAAGGAGTTGTTTTTATAAGGAATGATTAAGTAAATTGAGCCTGGATCCAGTGGAATTTAAAGGAATACAACATTACCTAATGAAACATAAAGGTTCTGAAGGAGTTTGACAGGTTAGATATTGTGAAGATATTTCCCTTATTAAGTGGTTTCAGGTTGCCCATTAGAACTGAGATTGGGAAAGAATTTCTTCTGTCAGACCATTGTGAATTTTTGGATTTTTCTATTCCAATTGATTGGCAGGAACTTGAGTCATTAAGCATATTAAAGACTGATGCTTGGTCACCAGGGAAATCAGTGGTAATAAGGATCAGACTGGAAAGTAAGGTCAAAGTCAGTAAATAAAATATGAAATGTGGAGCATGGCAGAGAGGCATTAAAAATATTAACCAACTAGGATCTATTTATAAAATTCTAATGTCTTGAAGTTATGTTAACTATCTATGCCACACCCCGGTCACAGTACATTTTAAAGTATTGCATACTATTAATGGACACACCTACAAGAGAAAAAGGCCCAGAGCTCAGAATTGTAGCTATGTTCAAAGAGTATTATGGGCAGGGTCGGCATCATGGTATGGTGTGGGCGGGCATTCATGGCCCAAGCCCCCAAAATGAGTTATTGTGCCCCCCCATCTGAACACGAACAGAACACGAAACTACCACGAATGGTAGTTCGTGCGTCGTCATCCCCCTCACCACCGCAGTTACCCTAATGCCCCGATTAGATTTGTTCTGACGCCGAGTCTAATTGTGGGCAAGAAAAAGACACCATCAATCATTCCAACCACAAACTATATTTATATGTATTTAACAGAGCAAGATGCCCAAAGGTGTTTTGCAAAAGCTTTATTAACCAAAATTGAAACTGAGACCTATTCACAAAGAATGACATGACTAGTCCATGCACTATACATCACCACACCAAATATATACTTAAAATCTTATTAACTATCAACTTAAAAAGCCAAATATCTTTAAAAATCATTTCACAAATTTTCAATGGAATTAAAAAGTGAATTTGACCTACTTATTCATGTATATATAGCCTAAATTAAACTAAAAACTGGCATTTTTATACCCTAACATAAAATGGCAGTTATAACCAAAGGTGTTATGTAACCTTGATTATAGCAAATTATTTTAATTGAAATTATACAATATGTATCCATGGGCTTGAATTTCAGAAAATAACAATAGAACTGCGCTTATCATATATTTTTGAAACCATAAGGAGTTTCAATAAAACATTTCAGGGAATTTGATTCAATGATGTTCATCTGGTTTTATCCAGAGTTGGGTATAATCTGGTCACATTCCACATTCGAGCATGGTGATCTTTCTCAATGAGCTGACTCTTGACTAAAGGAGCTCAGGTGTAACTTTCAGCTTTTATCTCATTTATCTTGAGTCAAGTTTGCCCTGGGTCAGGTATTCCACCCAGATCAAATCTGCACAGTTCTGGGCAGGAAGATTCTGAAAGCCTCATGCAGCTCAGGGATAGCATTGTCTATGTGCAGGATAGTTGGGGGGCGGGTGGGGGGGCATATCTGCCTGGTCAATTTTGACCAGAAGGCTTTCATTCAGATATCACACATGTACGATGAAAATGCTCTCCAAAATGTACTTTGGGGAGAGAATCCAGAATTAGATAAAATTGCTCTACTCAGATATCTGTAGTGCAGTCTGAATTAATGGGTGGGAAACAGATAGCTTCCCGATCAAGTATGGAGTTAGGCAAGGCTGCCCGTTCTTTTCAGTCTTATTTGTGTACTGCACAGAGCCCTTTGCTGAATCCATCAGGAAGGATGAGGGCATAAGAGGAGTGACAATGCCAGGCAGTGGAGGGACTCAGGTCAAGGTCTCAATGTACATGGATGACAGTGCCGCTTCTGTTTGGAGACACGATTGGTCTGAAGACTGATCAGCGTATGCAGACATTTTGAGTCTGCATTGGGTGCCAGGGTAAACCTGAAGAAGAGTGAAGCAATTCTCTTTGGTAATTGGCCCAACTGGTTCACCATCCCATTCAGTCAGATCTGACTATCTGAAGGTGCTGGGGATCTAGTTTGGAGGGGCTGAGGTGTGCAACAAGAATTTTTCTGAGAAGATCGCAAAGGTCCAGCAAAATTTGGGTCTGTGGGCGCAGCTCTCCCTCTCAAAAACAGGGAAGATTCTGGTCATCAGGTGCGAGGTTCTCTTGGTACAGCTGTCTGTGGCTCATCCTTGTCCTGGCTGTCACCAGAGCAGTTTTTCCAATTCATATGGAGGCCCAAAATGGATAGGGTCTGAAGGGGCACCATATACAAGTTGCCAGACAATGGGAGAAAAGGCGCCTATTCTGACGACCACTTTCATGTGTGGCTGCATCAGGCTGTGTGTGGAACCAAGCTACGTGCTAAGGTTATACCTGTCCCACATGTTGCGAAGGATTGGCTTGGCCCCATTGCTGCACAATGTCTCAGTCAGTTGGACCTTGCCACACCACCTGTCCTTCACTGAAAAGTTTTTTCCAGAACAACACCTTCGACCACAAGGCCATCAGGCAGTAGTCAGCATGGAATGTCTTGCAGAAAGTGAGAGACGATGACACGATGGACCTGGTAGGATGGTTCCTGAAGCAGACTGTACAGGTCATTTGGCAGAATGCCTCATCACCAGGGCTCACAAACAAGCACTAGGTTTCAGCTTGGCTAGTGGTGAGAGTAGCCTTCCCAGTTAGATCCTTCCTGTACAACCAGAACATCACCCACCATGATTGTAGTGGAGACTGTTGCCAACTTATTTGCTGAATGCAGATTCACAAAGAGTATGTGGAGAAGAATGCAAGGATCCTTGTCATGGTTCATCCCTAGTGGCAGCGTGACAGAGGACTCTATGATCTATGGACTCGTCCTGGGGATGCACTCAGAGACAGACATCCATAACTGCTGGAAGACTATCAATTTGGTGAAAGACACTGTTTGGTCTGCCTGAATCCTATTGGTCTTTCAGCAAACTGAAATATCAGTCTGGGAATGCTGCCAATTGGCACATTCCAGGCTGCAGGAGTACATGCTGAGGGACGCACTGAGAGTTGCTGCAGCCGCAGTCTAGAGTCCTCCTATTACAAAGCAATGAGGGGCTGAAACCGAGTGCAAGTCCCTCAACCATCAGAGGGGGGAGAAACAAGGTGCTATGGCGGTTATAACAGTGTATTGAGAGAACAATACTAACAATGCACATTGATGAGAATTGCGAAGATATAACTGGCATTATGGTGTAAAAAGACTGAATAGTTTTCTTTTTGGTAAATATTTATTGTGACTAAAGTATATTTTTAGAAAAAAAAATCGGTGAAAAATTGTGGAGTTTCAATCACACCAGCAAACCTCTTCACAAGGATATTGGGTGGTTACTGCAACTGCAACCTGTGCTTGTACAGGACTCACCCTCCCCAGATTTTATTCACAATAAATTATTTACAAAAATGGTTCAGGAACCTAACCACCCTCATGCACTATTCCTATTATCCATCCTTTCAGCTACCTATATTTCTGTTTGAGTGGGCTTGTAACACTGAAAACCAATCCAGAGATTTGAGGATCTACTCTTTACAGTTACCTAGTTCCCCAAACTTATATTGCAGGGCCTCATCCACTCTCCTACCAATGTTATTGGTGCTAACGTGTAAATCATTATTATTATGAGTGGCCGAAGACTCGGGGAAGATCATGGGAATAGGGCAGAGGATCTCAACCTTTTTCTTTCCACACACATGCCACTTTAAGTGCTCTGTGACTAATAAGGGATTGCTTAAGGCAGTAGAAAAAGGTTGAAAACCACTGTTTTAATCGTGCCCGATTGACTCGTTATGTGCATGGTTTCGTGACTCCAAAGGAAATATTTCTCAAGGGAAATATTGTGGTAACAATTGGGTCTAGAGCCTTTTTTTTAAATTCCCCCATTCACCTGCCACTTTAAGCAATCCCTTACTAGTCACAGAGCACATAGGGATGAGTGGAAAGAAGAAGAGGGAAATGTGATACCTGACATTGACCCAATGGGCTGAATGGCCTCAGACAAGTAAAAGAATAAAAGTGTCCGGCCACAGATGCTGCCTCACCTGTTCAGAGCGGCCATTATTCCCTTGGTTAGTACAGATTCCCACCAGGAGCAGACGACTTGGTGAGCCCTCAACTTGCGGCGCCATGGCAACCGTTTGCGGGCTCGGCACCGGCCGCTGCGTCGTACGCGTGCGCGTCCACGGCCCCAGACCCCGCGCACGGGCGTGTTCGCGGTGCCGCTCCCGGATCCCGACAGCCCGCCTGCGCCTGGTGACCGAATTCGTGTCGACTGACCAGAGTCCGCGAATTCAAGCCCGACAGGTAAGAGCCGGGTGGGTGTTGGAGCCTGGGGGCAAAGGGACACGAGGGCGGGCGGCCCCCCCCCCAAAAAAAGGGAGGGGGGGAAGGGAAAGAAACGGCCGAGGCCTGCTCCCCGGCGGAAGGCGAGAGAGAATGAAGGGGAGGGGTAAGAGCTGCCCCTGCGGGAGCCAGAGGCCGGCCCACCAAGTCACATCCTGGGGACTGGCGAGGAACTGACCCAGGAAGGAGAAATGCCTCCAGTGACCTGTTCCCAAGTTTGGGGGGGTGGGTGGGTCTGGGGTCTGGAGCCGTGCCTTGGGGACTGAGGTTGGTAGCAATGCCGAGCAGTGGGAACAAGTGGAGAAAACTACTGCCAAGGCCGTCAGAGACACTCAGGTTCCATTGGAGTTTTTCTGTATTCTGGCCCAAACAGTAGGCAGGTAGGTATCATATTACTTGTGGCATATGGTTTCAGGCATTAAAAACATCAGCTACTTGAAATTTAAAATAAAAATGGAAAATATCAAATCATTTAGCAGGTCAGACAATTGTGGAAGTGCAGTGGTTCACGTTATGATCCATTAAAGGATGATGTGCCCCAGAAGGCCATCCTTTTTCTCAGTCATTTATTCACAGGATATTGGTTGGCATCGCTGACAAGGCTAGTATTTATTGACCATCCCTAATTCCTGTGCCGTGATTACCTTGCTGGGCAATTCTGGTTAAGAATTAACCACACTGATGTCTATCAATGCGCAAGCCTGTCTGGGAAGAGGACAGTTTTCCTTCCTTGAGGATAACTGTGAACCAGATTTCTACTGACTATCATATCATTATTACTGTGTTTAATGCTACCATATATGTTAAGGCTTATTTAACTAAATTTGTCAGCTATATTAGTCGAGATTTAAACTGGTCTTCTGGAAGCTAGTCAAGAAAATCATTAATTCTTTTGTTGTCCATAAAGTTAGGGAAATCATTACAATATTTTTAATCTTGGAGAAATTTTATTAATTTGTCTTGAGGTTTTGCCACAGTGTAGTGCAATGGACACATGAAATATTCTCGTTTTTTTTAGATTTGGGTTAGCTTTTGTTGAAGAATGATGATCAGTGGAATGAATCGGTTAGTTATTGGAATGTCTGATAATTTTGTTCCAGTAACTGATAATATTGGAAAAATATTAATTTTGATCAATACGTAGTAACAGACTATTTAAATTTGAATGTTTGAAGGAAAGTAATTGCTTAAAAGAAAGAGCTAGCATTTATATAGTACTTTCCTAAGAATGCTCCAACTTGCTTTGCAACCAATTAATCAATAAAGTACAGTTACTCAAAAACCATGACCTACCACAGGTCTCTCCTATACTTCATCCTCTGCTGGATCCATACGTTCAGTCGCCAGTTCTTCACTTACCTGGCATCAATCAAGGATTGGACGCTCACCTTCCTATGTCTACCATACAGTTTTTTAGGTCATCCTGGCAACCAGTGTAACAAAGGCTCAGTTCAATAAACAGTTCAAAGGTAAATGATGAGTTGTATTGGTGCAGGTTGAGAAATGCATGTTCGCCAAGAACAGGATTTTCTGGTTGTCCTCCAAACAGTCCACTAAACTCGGCTGAAGTAGTAAAATATAAAAACACAAAAATTCTGGAGGAACTCAGCAGGACTCAGCAAGGTATATGACAAAGGGCTCAGGCCTGAACCATTGGTTATACGGGTACTCCCCGACTTACAACCGTAATTGGGACGAATGATCGGCCATAGCTTGAAATGGGTGCAAGTTGGAATTTTGTCCATGTGCAAGGAGTATCAAAGTCTTAAAGCAAACTTTTTAATCAAATTTTTTTCATCATCTTTTGACGGTAACAACTTGAAGCTTCCTGAATTTGTCAATCAACCTTGGCAAATCTTTCCACATTCTGGTCCATGTTTACCTTGTTCGTCAGCGTCCCTAGGCTGGGTGTGGCCATCTCATCTTGATTCCTGTGCACATGCACAAGTCTTTTGGCGCATGCACAATGGGTTCTTGTTTTGAAGTTCGGTTGGCGCAGGCGCGAGAGTTAATGGCACAAATTCATTATCGTTAATGTTAAGGGTGCTTGACTCTTGCGCCTGTGCCAACCAAACTCCAATGCGCAAACCCACCATGCATGCGCCAACTGGAGACTCATGCATACACACAGGAAATCACAATGACTGCACCCAGCCTTCAGACCCTGGGACGCTGACTAACAAAGTAAGTACGTACATTTTAGCTTTTACATGCCCTATGTCCATGTTATAGTTTGTCAAATACAACATGACCCATGTAAATTTTATATTTTTAAAATTTTTTTTGGTTGAACGTGCAGATGGACGCAAGTTGCATAGGTTGCAAGTCATGGAGTATCTGCATATCTTTACCACCTCTGGACCCGCTGAGTCCCTCTAGCATTTTAACTACAATCTCAGCATCTGGAGACTTTTGTGTTCCATTTGAAGTAATAAAATGTTTCAGTTTTACTGCAACTTAGAGGAAGCTGGACAAAGAATGTAACATATCAACAATAAGGTGTGTCCAGATCCCCCTAGGTGATACTTAAACATATGACCTCTGTTAGTAAAATGTTGGTGCAAATCTTTAAAAGTTTTTTTCTTTTTTAAGAAAATGGTACTGGTAATTGTTGAATTTTTTGATACAGGAAACTGAATTTGCACGTGATTTCCAAGATGTATGCAATGCAGAAATAAAAGAATCAAATCCTTTTTCCATTGAGGTGTCGGGTTTATTTTCATATGCATTTGGGGGTTAGATACCATATTGCTTCAGAATGTTGTGCAGGTCATACCACCTCTTGCCCCTTCAGTGTACAATGACTCATTAGGGTGAAGTACAAATAGGATAAGGGAAACAGTGAGATAGAAGAGAAGAAATGGAAAATGTTCCTGTCAAATGTTAAAAACATAATTTAAATTGTGGGTTTTCCCCGAGGGCTCCGATTTTCTTCCACCCTTCAAAAATGTCCCAGGGTGTAGGTTAATCAGGTGTAAATTGCGCGGCACAGACTTGTGGGCCAAAATGGCCTGTTAACATGCTGTATGTCTAAATTTAAATTAAAAAAAAAAATTAAATAACGTAGCATGCGTGCTCCTGTGAAGTGTGGAAAGAATAACACACACACACAAGAAGATGAAGACTGATTTATTGAATTGGCACCTCTGCTTGCATTCCCTCCCTGCTGCTGACGACAGGAGTGACGTCACAGCAGCGCCGGCCTCAGATTGTTCAGCGTTCTTGCCATTGCTTGTTGTTTACCGCCACACAGGTGGTCATTTGGGACACAGGTCGTTGGCACCCTGTGGGGTTTGTACAATTGCTGAGTTCGTCGGCTACTACATGATGCGCCCCCACCCCCCCCCCCCCCCCCCACCAAAGAACTGCCGATCAGAGCACTGTTTGCCACTTACAGTGGCCTACCTTTACGTTGCAGGGGCTGAGTGGAGACGAATTGGCTAATGTCCAGATGTGCTGGTTTGAGGCAGTCAATAATGAAAGCCTCTTCCTTACTGTCAATGTCCAGCACACTTATTGATCCATTGTGTTTGACTACTTTATACAGCTCCTCATTCAGTCGTTGCAAAGGTGTTCAGTGTGCCCCCCTCCAAACAAAAACGTACTCACAGGTCTCTTAAGTCTTTGGGGACATAGGCTTTGGCCTGGCCATGCGGTGGAGGTTGCTGAGATGCTAGATTACCCAGTCTTTCCCTCAGCTTAGTCAATGAGGTCGTGGGGTCAAGAGTTCGTGGCGGCGGCCAAGAACTCACCTGGTATCACCAACGGCGCGCAGTATACCATCTCGGCTGTTGAGGCTTTGGTCATCTTTTGGCGTGGTGTGGATCCCCAGGAGGGCCCAGGGTAGCTCATCTGCCTAGATCGTCTCCTTGAGCTAAGCCATCAAGGCCGCCTTTAGGTGCCTGTGGAACTGCTTGAGGGTGAGGGTGGTAAGCCATGGTATGGTGGAACTGGTTTCCCAGCAAATTGGCCAGTGCTGCCCAGAGTCCCGAAGTGAACTGTGTACCTCTATCAGCGGTCGTATGCTCCGGGACTCTGAATCTACACCCAGGTCTCAGTGGTTGTGTCGGCCAGCAGGACCACTTCCGGCCACCTCGTGGAGCAGTCAATCATGGTGAGGAGATACCTCGCCCTGCGGGAGATCGATAGCAGTCCTACAGTGTCAATATGGACATGGGTGAACCTATGTCACACTGGCTCGAAAGTCTGGAGGGAGTGGCTTTATTTGTGTCTGCACTTTGGATGTCTGGCAGAGTGTGCAAGTTTTGGCCCACTGACTTTCCTGTTTCCAGAGGCCATGCCAGACGAATTTACTGACAACCATCTTGACAGAAGTTCTGATGGCTGTGTGTGCTAGTTTGTGCACAGTGTCGAAAATCTGCCGCCTCCATGCTGCTGGCACGATGGGGTGGGGTTTGCCGGTGGAGACATGTCTGGTTACCAGATGTTCTGTATGCCGGGATCTCAGGGTTTTCCTGCTGTGCCCTGGCTAGGGCGGAATAGTCTATTCCCTGGGACAGGGCCTGGATGGACTCGATTGTGGGGGCTGGACAGTGTGTCGGCCACCACATTGGTCTTATCTGTGATGTGTTGGATGTTTGTGGTGAACTCAGACACGTATGAGAGGTGTATTCCACCTGGCTGACCATGCGTCAGGCACTTTATGTAAGGTGAAGGTTAATGGTTTATGGTTCATGAAGACCCTGAATTGTCGACCTTCCAAAGATACCTGAAATGCCTGATGGCCAAGTACAGCGCCAATAGCTCCTGGTCAAAGGCACTGTATTTGAGTTCAAGTGGCTGGAGGTGCCTATTAAAGAAGACCAGGGGCTGCCATTGCCCTTCAATGAATTGCTCCAGTATGCCCCTACCACTGTGCTGGAGGCATCTACTGTGAGAGTGGTTGGGACCTCTGGCCTGGGGTATACCAGAAGCGTGGCATTGGGCAGTGGATCTTTGGCCTTCTGAAATGCTTCCGAAGCCTCATCGTCCAAGGTAATTTCTTTATCTTTCACCGCCGTGAGTGCAAAAAGAGGGCGCATGATATGGGCCGCTGCCAGTATGAATCATTGATAAAAGTTAATAACAGCAAACTCTTGCAACCCCTTCACTCTACGAGGCTTGGCCAAACGACCTCTACCTTTTCAGGCAGGAGTTTCGCTCCATGCCTGTTGATTTGATGCCCCAGGAAGTTGATAGTTTCCAACCCGAACTGGCACTTAGCAGGGTTTATAGTAATTCCAAACTCCTGTAGCCATGTACACAGTCGCCTTAGATGGGCTGTGTACTCTGTGTGATTGTAGCTGGTGATGAGAATATCGTCCAAATAGATAAACAAATGGGAGATCCCAGTCTACCGCATCCGTCAGCCTCCGGAAGGTCTGGGCTGCATTCTTAAGTCCAAAGGGCATTCTCAGGAATTCAGAGTCCAAAAGGGGCAATAATGGTGGTTTTAGGGATGCCATCAGGATGGACTGGGATCTGATGACAGCTCCTGATGAGGTCAACTTTTGAAAATACCTATGCCCCTTGCTAGTTAGCAGTAAAGTCTTGGCTATGGGGCACTGGGTACCTGTCAGGTATGGTGGCTCGTTGAAGTGGCGGTAGTCACAACATGGCCTCCACCCTCCTGCTGCCTTCAGTGCCATGTATAGGGGTGGCCTAGGGGCTGTCGGAGTGCTGCACTATTGCCAGCTCTTCCATTTTTCAAAACTCCTCCTTGGCGAGGGTGAGCTTCTTGGGGGAAGACTCCACACCCTGACATGGAGCAGCGGTCCTCAGTGAAGATGTGGTGCCGTACACTGTGCCTTCGTTCAGCTGAGGAAAATTGTGTGCCACGATCGAAGGGATCTCTGCTCGTATCCGCATAAATGTGTTGTCAGACAGAATAACAGAGTTGAGATGGGAGGGCAGATAACGTCTTCCCCCGGGGCGTTGTTTGAAAAGTCCTGGCATGCACCAAACACCACCCTTTAAGGTCCACCAGCAGGCAGTTGGCTTGCAGGAGTCTGCTCCCAGGAGTGGATGCACCACGGCCGCAATTGTGAATGTCCACGTGAACTGGTCACTGCCGAAGCGGAGGGGGAAGGTGCGGGTGCTGCCCTCAGAGCCAGGAACAACTTTCTGTTCTGAGTGTTGTAGGTGGGGGGTGGGGTGGGAGGACACTTATTTTGGCACTGGTGTCAACGAGAAAGTGCCTTCCAGACAGAGTGGCCCACATGTGGAGGAGGCTCTCATGTTGGCCAACCACCACAACCATTAATGATGGTTGGCCATGGCATTTCCCTGAAATGTGCAGGGTGGGCGGCATCGACGGCCCCCACTAATATATCCTAATTTCAAAGTATCATCTTCCAAAAGCATGAGCTACGATATT
Organism: Narcine bancroftii; assembly: GCF_036971445.1. Classification (NCBI taxonomy): domain Eukaryota; kingdom Metazoa; phylum Chordata; class Chondrichthyes; order Torpediniformes; family Narcinidae; genus Narcine; species Narcine bancroftii. The sequence goes on along the minus strand of NC_091480.1, from coordinate 27,296,889 downwards.
CCAAATTTCAACCTCTTTAATCCAATAAATCCAACTCTGTGACTGTTGCTTTATGTGGCTTTAATGTTTTAATAAAACAGATAAACATTTTTGCATAAATTTGCATTAAGACTTTCATAACGATGAATATTTACAGTATGGTGATGCAAAAGCTTAGAGATACTATCTTAAATAAATACACAAACTTTAAAGAGATGCACAGAAAATATTTAAGGAGAAACACAATTAAAAGAAAAACCTCTCATGCTCACACCTTCTCTACATCCTGAAGAATAATGACCAAGTCGTTAGTCTGGACAGATGTTATGACATATTACATCATAGTGACTGTGGTAACACTGCAAACAATAGTCTCTTAAAGTCATTAAAAAACACAAGATTTTAGCCTTTACACCCGCACCCCCTAAGTGGTGATGGTAGCAATACTTTTGAGTCGGGAATCCACTTGCGTTTCTGTTTGCTGTGGCCTTGTTGCCAGCTGTGTGCGAGGCCCAGCAATCTGCTCCACTGAGGCGCTGTTTTCTTTTTTCGCTCTCCAGAGCACGTCCACCCTGTTTCTGACTTTCCTGGGGTCGCTGAAGTCCTCGTCAGCGAGCAAGAGTCATATCCTTGGGCAGCTGCTCCAGGAAAATCTGCTCAAAGAGCAGGCAAGGCCTGCTCATTCAACAAGAGCCAGCCTTTCACTCGAGGACGATGGGGCCCTGTCCCCCAAACTGTCCATATGCAACAATCGGGCAGTGCGCTTGTGCTACGAGAGTCCAAAGGTGCAGGTTAATAACTCCTTGAGTGCATCGTATCTGCCTTGCTCCAGAGGCTGCAGCAGGAAGTCGGTGACCCTTGCCACTGTGTCCTGGTTGAGTTAGCTCACCACGTAGTACTAATATGTGTTGTTGGTGGTGATCTGTCGAAGGTGGAACTGGATCTCAGCCTGTTCAAACCACACTTGTGGCTGCGATGCCCAAAAAGTTGGCAGCTTCAACGAAACTGCTTGAAGAGCTGCTTGGTCCAGAGTCACATGATGGAGTAGTGGCCGGTAGGGTAAAACCAGCCCTCTCCAGAAAAAAAGTCAAGAATAGACAAAGTTCAACAAACATAAAATAAAAGAAATAGAAGATAAAGTTGTAGAGAAGAGAAAGAATATGGCACCCAGGAAGGAAAAAGTAAAAACAATGGGGAAAAAAGAAGAAAAGTCACCTGAAAAGAAAGAAGGCCTTAATTGCACGAAGGAACAGGGAGCCATGGTGGCGAAGAGCATCAGTTCTCCGAGGTTGGTGTCAGCCCTGCAGAGTTGAAAACCCCCACCCCCGACTGGTGGACTGCAAAAATGGCTCTCTGAGCCAAACAAAAGTGCACAACTGCGCATGCGCGAGGAGTTGCGCATGAGCTGTGTGAAATCAAAGGTAAAAGAAAACACCGACGGGAAGGGGGTTTAGCCGAGGAGCGGGCAACCACAGCGCGACCAGCTGAGGGATGTTTGACACCAGGGGTCTCAGCTGGAAGATGACGAAGGTGGCAGGATTGGGAGTGAGGTACCAGGCGAGGAAGAAAGCCGACGGGGTGAACAGCAAGAGGAGCAGCAGCAGGCAGCCCGACAGATGAGCAGCCCAGAAGGGAAGGACCAACAGCAAGAGGCCCAGCAAGAAGAGGCCTGACAAAGAGATACAAGCAACTCATCAGGAAAATACAAAGAAGAGAAGACAGAAACACAGGTACAGACACAGAAGAAGAGGAAGAAGACCAAGATCTTCACAGAGAAATAGAAGGTAAAACAGATGGACAGAATATAGAGAACAAATGAGAGCATTAAAAGAATGGTTGTCATTAGAATTTAATGCAATTAAAAGAAAAATGAAAAGAACAGAAGATAAAATGCAAAGATTAGAACTGGTCATGACAGAAATGGGAAAAGAGAAGAAATTTTGCAAGAACGAGAAACAGCTGTAGAAATGGAAGTAAACGACTTGAGGAAAATTGGAAGAAAGTGAGAAAAAAATTAAAGAGACACAAGAGTTGTTATCTCAGAAAGTTGATATGTTGGAAAATTATAGTAGGCAAAACAACATAAAAATAGTGGGCCTAAAGGAGGGTGAAGAAGGCACAGATATGAAGGAATTTATAAAAGGATAGATCCCGAAGGTCCTGGGAGCGACAGAAATGCAGGAAGAAATGGAAATAGAAAGGGCACACAGAGCATTAGTTCCAAAACCGCAGAAACATCAAAAACCGAGATCCATCTTAGTAAAATTTTTGAGATATACAAGAGAAAATATACTGGAGCGGGCAAGAAATAAAATTAGAAAAGATAATAAACCATTGGAATACAAGGGTCAAAAAATATTTTTTTACCCAGACATAAGTTTTGAACTCTTAAAGAAGAGGAAGGAATTTAATACAGCAAAATCGATCCTATGCAAAAAAGGTTATAAATTCATGTTAAGACATCCAGCTGTGTTTAAAATATTTATACCCAGGGAGCAAAACATATTGTTCTCGGATCTAGAGGAAGCACAAGAATTCACAGAGCATTTGCAGGACAGAAGGAGAGATGAAGAGATGTAATAAGAATGAAGAACAGCGATAAAGTATATGTAAAGATAATGTATATGTAAAGAACTAAAGAGGGAAAAGAGAAGGGAAGGAAGAAAGTAAGGGGGGGAAAAAAGTGTTTTTAAAAAAAAAAAAAAAATGTTCTGAGGGGGTTGGAGGGGGGGAGAGAATAACCGTCACTGCGAAATCAGTTGATGCTTGCGAGCAAGATCGCAATCCAAATGGAATGGGGAGTAGTGGTTGCCCGGTAAGGGATAAGGGGCAACTCAGAGAGGGAAGGGGGCATTTGGGGCTAAGGTAATATTGTGTATGGGGATTGTTGGAGTATTTTATGTTTTAAATGTGTTGTCATATATTGAGTTTAAAAAGGGAAAACTGAGAGATGAAAAGGGTTCATCAGAAATGAGGTGTAAACAAGATATAAGATGGCCAACGTTGAACTATATGACTATAAACATTAATGGAATACATAACCAAATTAAAAGGAAGAGACTATTAGATTTACTGAAAAAAGTAAAAAATAGATACAGCATTTGTGCAGGAAATGCATCTAACTAAAGTGGAACATAACAAATTAAAGAGAGACTGGGTATGACACGTAACGGCAGCGTCATATAATTCAAAAGCTAGAGGTGTAGCCATATTAATTAATAAAAATGTATCAATCAAAATAGAGGAGGAAATAATAGATCCAGCAGGGAGGTATGTAATGATAAAGTGTCAGATATACTCAGAATTTTGGAATTTGCTCAATATATATGCACCTAATGAGGAGGATCAAAAGTTTATGCAGGATATTTTTTTGAAGATTGTAGATACACAAGGAAATATATTGATAGGAGGGGATTTTAACCTTAATTTGGATCAAACCTTGGATAAAACTGGACAAAAGACAAGCAAAAAGAATAAAGTAGCCCAATTTATGGTTAAATCAATGCAGGAAATAAAACTTATGGATATATGGAGGAGGCAACACCCAAGAGAGAATGAATATTGATATTATTCGAGTAGGCATAATACATACTAAAGGATTGATATGTTTTTGTTGTCGGCCCATATTCAAAGGAGAGTTAGGAAAACTGAGTATAAAGCTAGACTACTATCTGATCATTCACCCCTGTTATTAGCAATAGAACTGGGGGACATCCCATCAAGAACATATAGATGGAGGTTAAACTCCATGCTACTTAAAAGGCAGGAAATTAGAGAGATAATTGAATGCCAAATTAAAACCTACTTGAAATAAACACGGATTCAATGAAAGACAAATTTGTATTAATGGATGCAATGAAAGCCTTCATTAGAGGACAGATATAAGTTATGTAACTAAGATGAAGAAGGACTGCAATTGGGAAATGGAGCAGTTGGAAAGGGAGATAGTAAGTAAAAAAAGGAACTAGTAAAAAGGAGGATATAACGAAAAGGAGAGAATTGGCGGACAAAAAGAATAAAATACGAAACATTACAAACATATAAGGTGGAGAAGAACATTACGAAAATAAAGCAAAAATATTATTAACTGAGAGAACAAACACATAAAATATTAGCCTGGTAAAAAGAACAAGCTAAAAGAACTGTATTGGCATCAAGGAAAAAGGACAAACAAATTACATATAACCTAAAAGAGATTAATGAAAACTTTAAGGAATTTTATGAACAATTATACCAAACTGAGAATGAGGGGAAAGATGATAAAATAGAAGAGTTTTTAGCTAAAATTAAACTGCTGAAATTGCAAGAAGAGGAACAAAACAAATTGATAAAATCATTTGAAATAGAGGAAGTACAGGATATATTAAAAAAAACTGCCAAACAATAAAACACCAGGGGAGGATGGATTCCTAATAGAATTCTATAAAGCATTTAAAGAGTTATTAATTCCTCCTCTCCTGGAAGTAATGAACCAGATAGAAGCAACACAAAACTTGCCAGATTCATGTCTTTGGCTTGGCTTCGCGGACGAAGATTTATGGAGGGGGTAAAAAAGTCCACGTCAGCTGCAGGC